>NC_089851.1:1382500-1435000 GCF_036373705.1 Amia ocellicauda | reverse complement strand
TTAGTCCCACTTAGTCTAGTTATTAGCTTAATAGGTCCAGTTGTTGTTAAACTGGATGGGTGTGTGTGACAGAACTGTGCTTTCAGGACCTCTTTGAAGTGGGTGTGTATTACGGTTATATTTCTTAGCAGAAGCCCTTAATGGTTACAGTATATCACATTCCATACAATTACCCAATTATACAGCTGGGTTTGTACTGGAGATACTTGCTCAAGGGTTACACACTGCTGCCCTGTGCTTTGCAGGACCTGTGTGAATGTGTGTGCCCTGTGCTTACAGGACCTGGCGCGTCTGTTTCTCTGGGTGCTGAGAGAATACAAGGAGATTGACCCGATCATCCTGTCAGGTGAGAATTGGACTGACCTGCAGATATATACTGCTATACACTGACACACTGATATACAGATACACTGATACTGATATATCCTGATTCACTGACACACTACTATACTGATGACACAGTGTGCCAGGAGATGACATCACTACTATGCTGATGACAAAGTGTGCCGGGCGAGGACATCGCTGCTATACAGAGATACTAAAACCCTGACACTGTACTAAAATTCTGTAATAATACACTGATAACTTTGTGCGTCTCTCTGTGTCCTTCCGTCTCTCTCTCTCTGTCCCTCTGTGTGCCAGTGGGCGAGGAGGATGAGGTGTCCATCAAAGAGGCGGCGGAGTGCGTGGTGGAGTCGCTGGGGTTCAAAGGTCAGGTGGTGGTATCCTTTGTGAAGCCATGGCTCCTGCTGCTGTGATGCAGCGTTCATTATTATTGCTCTTAGCAGACGCCCTTCTCAGGGGGACTCCCCCGACTCACCGCACAAGAGCGTGTTGCTGAAGGGTGATGAGCGCAGTGTATCAAGTCCGAACTGAAGTAATTTAAACTAAACCAGGTTAAAAAGTAATGTTTGTGCTGCTGTACTGCCAGGTGATTGTGTCGTGGCATGGCTTGTCAGTGCCACCCACCTGTCCTCTAATGTTTCTCCTCCTTGACCTCTGACTCAGTTTGACACCAGCAAGTCAGACGGACAGTTCAAGAAGACGGCCAGCAACAAGAAGCTGAGGCAGTACCTGCCCGACTTTACCTTCACCCCCTTCAGACAAGGTGAGCAGCTGGGGCACACCTGCCCAGTCCACACTGTATAGAGTATAGACCACACCTGCCCAGTAACAGCTACTCTGTGCAGCACAATTATCTTGAGGTGTTATCACTCCTCTGCTGTACTGTGTGACACTTATATTGTATAGTAGGTGTCTTTAAGTACTGAGTAGCCTGATGCTACACAGGGAGAGGGCTGCAGTGCCCTGTGCAGGTGTATTGACTTCCTGCTGTGGGTAGACGGTGACTTTATGGCCACCAGCCAGTGACTGAGCCTGTCTTTCTTCCTCTCAGCTGTCAAGGAGACCTGCGAGTGGTTCGTGGCCAACTATGACACTGCCCGGAAGTGACACCTCTGCCTCCCCATTGGAGGGACTGGGTGTCAATCAGTTGCTGCCGGTCACCTCAGGAAACCACGATATAGGGCTGGGTTAAAATGGGTGGAGCCTCTGAGATAGGCGTGGTGGTGGTGGTGGTGGTGGTGGTGGTGGTGTATAGTACAAGACAAGAGCACTGCTGATACCACACAGAGACCTGCCCTGCGCCGAGGTTCCCACTGTGGTGTTACAACATCAAGCAGAAAGGAGAGCACAACCACATTAACTGAATTGTGCCCTGGAGCCTCCTCTGTTTTGTGACAGGTCTTGTGTTTTTATGGGTTGGAGGAGAGAGTCTGGTGTCCAGTTCCAGTTTCTTCAGTGTCATGTCCCCCTCTGTGCCTGTGCAGTTTAAGCAGGGTGTGCACAGGGCTGGGCACCTTATACAACAGGCCCTCGAACTTGTGAGAGGAAGACTGTAGGTTCGAATCCCAGCTGAGCCTCCCACTGATCAATGACTTTATAATAAGTAGTGTAGTCTGGGCAGGGCAGGGCAGGGCTCTGGCAGGGCATCAGTAAAGCTACAGCCTGGCCATGGGGCAGCAACAGTCAGTGGCCTTTCTGTACTGACCGTGGCTGCCTGTACCGTTGGAGTTAGTCTCGCCCTGGTCACACTCACTCTCCACTCGGCCACCCTCAATGGCCTGGACACTCCTGCTATAACAATGGAAGGAAGGCTCTCAGACAGTGACAAACCAGGGGAAGCTGGGAAGTGTAATATTTTCCTCTTGTAAATGTACAATGCACATGCTCAGTGTTGCTGCTCAGGTAGTAATAAACCATTTGAAATAATAGGCAGCTTGGTGTTGCTGGCGTTTCTTTGCACAGTCCGTAGCACGTGTAGCCGATGGAGGTCGGAGCTCCCCACCCAGGATTCGAACAGCACACCACCAGCGCCCCTCAGAGTGCTCTACACCACAATGTCTCCAGCGCAGTACAGTGTTATGCCCTCTACGCCCAAAAGACCAGGTCTCCCACTGTGGGAGGCTTAACACTGTACTACTTTTTACCGAGGGGTTATGTTACTTTGTAACGTGCTCATTATAACCCAAATGAGCCTGGTTACACACGATCGCATAAAACACCAAGTAAAGGATTCAATGACCCGACTGACTGATACAGCAGATTCTGCTAAAGTCAATGTGGATTCCATATAGCGCCCTTCTCAACAAGCTGCTACAGAGCACAGCCCACAGGAAGGAAAAGTGATTAAGCACTGCACCCATAGGAGAGAGAAACTCAACCTCCTGTAGCATAAGAGATGGTTACAGGAGAGAATGAAGCTCTGGGGGTCCCAGCCTGACACTAGCCTCCGCTCCAGGGAGAGATTTAACAGATTTAACTGCCTTCAGTGCCTGAGGGGTTTTGGCAACACACTTATGCTCAAGGACGTGGTGGTGGTGGTGGAGGGAGGGAGGGGGGGGAAACTCAGTCACAATGGGACTCATTAAACCCAAACAACCAGCTCAATGAAGTAGAAGACCAGTGGACATCAGCCATGGCCCCGGGGCCCCACTCTCCCGTCATTCCACGGAGCTCTCCGGCAGTGCGAGAAGTCAATGGAACTACTGAAGTAGTGTAAATGTGTGGTAAGTTCCTTTATACACACAATTTTAACTTTTACACTGTGGAAGTAAAGTAAACATTTTTGGAAACCTGCAAACAAATTACAGCAAGTCATCATTTTGAAGCCCCCTGCCCAATGAGCAAACTAGAAATAAAATGCAAGTCACTTAAACCTCAATAATTTAACACTTTATTTTGTATCTTTCCTTTAAAAACACATTACCATAGAAAACCACAGTTAAAATCAGGAGATTGTACACCCACCTAGCTGCAGACTACGACGCCCACAGACTACAGGGCTGTCCTCGGACTGGTGGAGACACTCGGACACTACAGAATAAACCCTGCTACTCGCACTCGAACACTCACTCCTATATATGGAGTGAAAATAAATATCCCTTAAAACACATCCCGTGCTCAGCATTGCTCTCCAACGCCTCAGCCCTCTGACTCCGACTGCCCCCCCCAGCTCGAGTCCATTATCACTACAATTAGTTAATTGCCCCCTTAAATGGCATAATTGGATGGCCTAGTTACCACTTAAGCCACCCCCCACCCACCCACCCAGCCATGTAGTTCTCTGGGGCAACAGGATTTAAGAAGTACCCCTGATGCAAGATAAAACTGCCCCTAAAACAATCACAGATCCAGAGAGAGTGGTTAGAGTTGCCTCCTAACTCAACCAGCGGAAATAATTGCATTGGGTGGAAGTGGAGGTCCAGACCAGACGCTCCGGTCCGACTGCTCCCACGCAGCCGGAGAGTGGGGGGCGGTCAGAGTTGGTTGTTGTAGGAGGTGTGCCCCCCCTCATGCAAGCGGCAGTAGTCATGGCCCAGCTGCGCCCTCTTCTTGCACTGCAGGCCAGCCTTGGTGATGCCCTGACACAGCTGCCGGCCCGACACAGAGCTGCAGGGGGAGGCGGTGAGAGTACAGGGACAGTGAGTTTCACAGACTCGGACTCTTGCTCTCCTGTATGAGTCCTGGGGTGTAGATCACGACTCACCCGTTGCTGGCGAGGGACTGGTTGGGTGAGGCGCTGCGGGAGTCACTGACCGCGTCCAGCAGGGTTCCCAGGTGCCTCTGGGGCAGCCCCTCCAGCACCACCTGCTGGCACAGAGCGACACTCCGAGTCGACATCATGACCCATCATAGTCACAGCGCACACTGCTGCCCTGCTCCGTCCTGCAGTGACGGGCCGTCACCCCTTCAGACACTACTTCACAACTAGCTCAGATCCCATGAACCCCTGGCACACCTGCGGTGACCCTTCAGATAACGTGATGCACTATGTTGTGGGTCGGAAGGTAAGGATGGTTACGGGACTCGGCCCTGCCCAGTCAGGTCTCCCACTTACCCCAGGTGGGGCGGGCCTCTTAAGCAGGGGGGTGGAGTGGGTGGGTGTGCCCTGGAAAGGGGGCAGGAACCTGCCCAGCAAGTCGCTGGGGGAGGGACAGAGGCCAGTCAGCACTGGGTCATCTGATGGGCGGGGAGAGAGAAGGGAGGAGAGTGTTCCAACACAATGCTTCCCTCAAACGCCACACAATTACCCCCCCTTTAAACTCCCCCTCACCAAACACACTGCTGTCCTGCTCCTGCTTCACTCCTCCCTCGGAGACGAGCCTGGAGACAAGGGAGCGACAGATCAATAAGACTAAGTGAATACAAGACTATAAAACAATTTAATAAATCTAGATTTTAGTTCTATTTAAATGTGTTTCATATTTTTCGACTGGCGATATTCAGGGGTGGCATAGCCCTGCACTCTGCTCCTGGACCGGTACGGGAACCTTCACAAAACTGGTGCAGCTGCGATGCCAACCACAGCCATTTAAGTCTGAACTGGTCTAAGAAAAGGGGTGGGGGGGAGAGACCTGTGAGGGGTGGAGGAGGCCAGGCAGCCCAGTCTGCAGGCATCAGTCTCGGAGGCCAGTGCCCGTGGGGGGGGCAGTGAAGGGGTGGTTGCGGCTCGCCGGCACCACAGAGCCGCGGCGCTGCTGAACAGCTGCAGCAGGAACCAGTGACCTGGGAAGAGAAATGGTAGCAGTGACTCCACGTTAAACCCATTCATCCAGGTCAATTCAAATTTGAAAATCATTGTGGGACACTGTTGTACAAACGAGCAGTCCCTCCCTGGTCCTGGAGCCTTAAGCTCATAAATTAAAAACTGCTTAAATTTAACTCCATGTTCAGCCCCCTACTCACCCAGTGACAGGAACAGCAGCAGCAGGCTGAGGCCGGTGAAGTCGAGCCCCGGCTGGTGCTGCAACTCTGCCAGCGCGTTGAGCGGCACAGCGACCAGCAGGGCGGCGCGGGAGAACACTGGGGTCTGCAGGAATGACAGCAGCACCGCACACAGCACCAGGTACCCCCCGTGGAGCACACAGGTGGAGACAGCAGCCAGACTGCAGCCTGACAGACACACAGCATCAATACAGCACTGAGAGCCACACACACCATTCATACCACACAGCACCAGGTACCCCCCATGGAGCACACAGGTGGACACTGCAGTACAGGTGATGTTTGGGGGTGGGGGGGGTGTGTTACCTGCCCAGCCCAGGTAGCCCTGTATGGCGTGCAGCCGGTCTTCCAGCCGGCCCTGCATGCTATCCAGGAAGTGGACCAGGCCGCCCAGCGTGCTGTTCATGCGCTGCAGCTTCCCCATCAGGTCCTCATAGAACCGGGCGGTGCGGTTTTGATAGCGCAAGAACCCAGAGAGGTTCTGGTCTGAGGAGAGAAAATATTGTAAGACGTTATACAATTGATTTATGAAGTCTGGCAATAGTGGAGCCCTCGCGTTATGTCCATGTTCAGACTGTGAGCCGGGGCAGAGTGTTTGCTGCTTGTCCGAGGCTGTGCAGCTAAGGAGGACTAAACTGCTGCGTGAATCTGGGCTGTGGGTCGGGTCAGCATGCCATGGAAGCTGTGAAGCTGTGGGGTGGAAAAAAAAAAAAAAAAAAAAAAAAAAAAAGGTACAACAGGCAAACTGTCCACACCGTACCAATTTTCTTGTAGATGTCCTGGGCGTGACCTCTGACCTCAGCCAGGTCAGCTAGGATGGCCTGGTGTCCCTCCTGCAGTTCTGACCCTTGACCTTTCAAGTGCTCACTCACGTTCTCTAGAGGGAAAAACGCATCTCCGCTCAGGGCACTCAACTGTTGACCTTTAACCCCCTGTCCTTGTGTCTAGCGTGTGGGTGCAAGTCCAGTGTCAGTCCAGTACTGTACCCATGCGCTGTGTGATGCCCTGTATGAGCTCAGCCACGTGCTGTTGCCCAGCGCTGATGAGGGCCCTCTCCTGGCCCAGCTGCTCCAGGTTGGCGCCGATGGAGGAGTCCAGCTGCTGCTGCCCGGCCTGCAGCGCCCCCTGCTGCTCCAGCAGAGCACCCTGACTCTGCAGCAGCGTCTCCACAGAGGACGCAGTCAGCTCCTTCAGCTCCTGCTGGCCCTCCTGCAACACACACACCGTCAACGCACTGCGCCCACACACACACCATCAACGCACTGCGCCCACACACACACCATCAACGCACTGCGCCGAGACCAAGACACCTCACCTTCAGGGAGCTCATGGCCTCCAGCTGGCTGGTTGCTGTGGAGATCAGGGAGTTGACGGTGATCTCTGCTCTCCTGCGGAAGTGTTGCTGGCGCGTGGCATAGCAGACTGAGCGTGCTCTGTTGCTCACGATGTGGTACGCATTCCACGTGTCCGGGTCCATCTCCTCCGTGCACTGCTTTATAGACTGGTGAGGGACACGCACAGGGGGCGGGGAGAGAGGGAGGGGAGTGTTTCATACTGGATCTCAGGAACACGCATTCGCCCACAATGAGAGGGGTCTAGAGAAAATGCGTCAAGCTCTGTGGAGCGTTTTAGAAAGTGACAATTTAAAGGACAGATCTGAGCATTTGAAGTAGTCTCATGCACATGGATTCTCCCTCCCTGCAAACCCCCAGCCACACGGACGGTACCATTTCCTCGGTGCAAGGGTAGGTCCCACGGCCTTCCGCCTCGGCCTGGCAGTTGAACAAGAGCACGCCCAGTTTGGCCAGCTCCTCCTCCGACAGGCTGCTGCAGGTGGACTTGAGCTGGGCGATCACCTAGGAGACCGAACCCACTGTGAACAGACGCACGCAGACGCGCAGACCCCTGCCCTCACCCTCACCCCCCTCACCCTGTAGTGGCAGCTGTCCAGGGGGCTGAGCTCCAGCTGCTTGGCCTCTGCCAGGAAGCGCTCGTCCACAGTGTTCATCTCGAAGGGCGGGACAGGCTGCAGAACCCCCCCCGACGGTGAGCCTGGGGGGTCCGGGCTGGGGGAGGGCGGCTGCTTCTTCAACCACCCGAAAAATGCCCCCACGGAGCAGACCTGCACACACACCACCCAGACTAACAGCCCCCGCGCCAGCATCCTGCCAACTGCTGCAGTCATCTGGAGAGAGAGGGTTCAAGCACATCAACGGTCATTACGAACAAGACCTTGGAAAACAATGTTATATAATTGATGCCAAGAACATGAGCTTCCTGTATGCCTGGGCTTCCCATTTGTTAAAATTGTGTACAATATGGTTGTCCATGTAGTTTATATAGAAAATCTACACTCACCTAAAGGATTATTAGGAACACCTGTTCAATTTCTCATTAATGCAATTATCTAACCAACCAATCACATGGCAGTTGCTTCAATGCATTTAGGGGTGTGGTCCTGGTCAAGACAATCTCCTGAACTCCAAACTGAATGTCTGAATGGGAAAGAAAGGTGATTTAAGCAATTTTGAGCGTGGCATGGTTGTTGGTGCCAGACGGGCCGGTCTGAGTATTGCACAATCTGCTCAGTTACTGGGATTTTCACGCACAACCATTTCTAGGGTTTACAAAGAATGGTGTGAAAAGGGAAAAACATCCAGTATGCAGCAGTCCTGTGGGCGAAAATGTCTTGTTGATGCTAGAGGTCAGAGGAGAATGGGCCGACTGATTCAAGCTGATAGAAGAGCAACTTTGACTGAAATAACCACTCGTTACAACCGAGGTATGCAGCAAAGCATTTGTGAAGCCACAACACGTACAACCTTGAGGCGGATGGGCTACAACAGCAGAAGACCCCACCGGGTACCACTCATCTCCACTACAAATAGGAAAAAGAGGCTACAATTTGCACAAGCTCACCAAAATTGGACAGTAGAAGACTGGAAAAATGTTGCCTGGTCTGATGAGTCTCGATTTCTGTTGAGACATTCAGATGGTAGAGTCAGAATTTGGCGTAAACAGAATGAGAACATGGATCCATCATGCCTTGTTACCACTGTGCAGGCTGGTGGTGGTGGTGTAATGGTGTGGGGGATGTTTTCTTGGCACACTTTAGGCCCCTTAGTGCCAATTGGGCATCGTTTAAATGCCACGGCCTACCTGAGCATTGTTTCTGACCATGTCCATCCCTTTATGACCACCATGTACCCATCCTCTGATGGCTACTTCCAGCAGGATAATGCACCATGTCACAAAGGTCGAATCATTTCAAATTGGTTTCTTGCACATGACAATGAGTTCACTGTACTAAACTGGCCCCCACAGTCACCAGATCTCAACCCAATAGAGCATCTTTGGGATGTGGTGGAACGGGAGCTTCGTGCCCTGGATGTGCATCCCACAAATCTCCATCAACTGCAAGATGCTATCCTATCAATATGGGCCAACATTTCTAAAGAATGCTTTCAGCACCTTGTTGAATCAATGCCACGTAGAATTAAGGCAGTTCTGAAGGCGAAAGGGGGTCAAACACAGTATTAGTATGGTGTTCCTAATAATCCTTTAGGTGAGTGTATGTCTGGCTTTATATGCACATTTACATCCATTCAGAGATCTTGAGTCTCCAAAGCAGGCAGTGAGTTGATCTATTGACCTGCTGCACCGCCTGTGCATTTATACATTTGTATTTTGGCACACATGGATCTTCCATAGTCCCTGGGGTGCACAGTGACTAGTCAACCCCCAGTCAAGCCAGCCGTGCAGTGGTATTATGGTCCGAACAAGCAGGAAGGATGCAGATTAAAAACACGGTTTGTGGACGTGTGATTACAATCTGCGAATGAGCGAGATATTGAATTGTAATGCCTTCGCTGTGGTCATTAGCACTAGTTACAGTGAAACAGAGCGGCTTTGTGGACACATGCGGAAGATTGACCTAAACCAACCAATATCTTCACACGATCAAAGACATGCGTGTGAAGAGATTCATCTGCAAGCATGTTCGGAGACGTACAGACATACAGACAGAAAGACATGCCGACTCACAGACGCACCATGCACAGCTTGTGACCCGGATGCCTGCGGTTCTGTCCCAGCAGCGCTCAGCTCTCCGGGAGTCTGTGTGTCGGACGTGACCGGGCAGATGCTCGCAGGCACAGGGCTCTTTGTTGCAGATGCTCGCAGGCACAGGGCTCTTTGTTGCAGATGCTCGCAGGCACAGGGCTCTTTGTTGCAGATGCTCGCAGGCACAGGGCTCTTTGTTGCAGATGCTCGCAGGCACAGGGCTCTTTGTTGCAGATGCTCGCAGGCACAGGGCTCTTTGTTGCAGATGCTCGCAGGCACAGGGCTCTTTGTTGCTGGTCCCGCCTGTGTCCCGCACTGCGCCGCGGCACTTTATCACTTCCCGGGAAACTCGAGCCAGTTTAACGGCCCGGGGACAGCCAATCACATCCAGGGTGTGTGGCCGGAATGTGGGACGAGTAACTGTCAATCATTTTTGATGCAGCCAATCATTTTGCTTGTCAATCTCCCGCAGAAGACACTTGTCAGTCTTGTTATGCGACCAGTCCTCATTTCTAAGAGATCCTCTGGCTGATGGTGCAACGTGTTGAATGTATTAATTTGGATTTCAATTAAAACATTAATAATTTATTTTATAAATAAGTTAATTAATTAATAGCCTACATATGCGGACATTTTTATGTATTTATCTATTCTTTATACGTTATTTAAACATTTATGTACATATTTCATTTATTCATTTATAATAATACACTAAGGATAATACAGACGTGATACTGTGCGTCTTACGCACACTAATCAAACTTTGAACACGCCGTGTAACACATGGAAAGTGTTCACTCGCCCATGTCATCAACCGGAACGCAGGGTTTGATCATGGTTGTCCACAGAATACCACGTGTGCCATGTGTACTTTTCGCACGTCTTGCCTGCGGGGTTTCGGACCCGCCTGTCAAATCCGCGTCCGGCAGGATTGAGAGCGGTCTCAGTAAGTGTCCGTCCTGGTCAGCTGTATCTTAGGGCAGAGAGAGAGAGAGAGAGAGAGAGAAGGCAGCAGAAGGCAGAAGGGGCTTTTTATGAATGTCCTGCGGTTGTGTTATAAGAAAACAGCGGTGCGCAGAGCTTCCCACGTCCGTGTCAGATGTCACTAGACAGGCAGAGTCACTCGGGGCTGCGCGGACACGCAGGCAGCGGTGGTGCTTGTCGCGGTGCTAAATGACTCCGTGTCTGTTCAGGTGTAGCTGGCGATGGAGCTGTCGGAGCTGAAGATCGGCTTCATAGGCGCCGGGAACATGGCGTTTGGCCTCGTCCAGGGCATTCTGACGTCAGGTGCGTGACAGACGCGCACTGAGCGCCGCAAACTCGCCACAGCAAAATATGTTGGCATAAAATACCGTGCAGAGCAGTATTTACTTATGTCCTCCTCACTCCGGTGTCCACCACTCCCTTTCTTTACTTCTGCCCTCCACTCTCCTCCTTTCCTCTTCTCTCTCTCTCTCTCTCTGCAGGAGAAGTACAGCCTGCCAGTGTGATGGTCAGCGCACCCTCGGACACTAACCTGGGCCGGTTCAGGGTAAAACTTCTCATTGTTATTATAAGTCTTATAGCGCCTCGGTTGTAGGATAGCGGGGTGGCAGTGCCTCAGTACTGTCCCAGTGTCTCTACATCACAGTCTCTCTGGGACTTATTGCCTCTTTGCGTCTAATTTTCTCTAAGTGTTTCTCCCAGTACATCAATGTGCCCCAGTCTCTCAATACCCCCTGGTCTCTCAGTGTGTCTCTGTGTCTCCCAGTCCCTCAATGTCCCCCGGTCTCTCAGTGTGTCTCTCTGTGTGTCCTGCAGGAGCGGGGGGTGCAGGTGTGTCACAGTAATGTTGCCGTGGTGGTCAGCAGCTCTCTGGTGTTTGTGGCGGTGAAGCCACACCTGGTGGCCCCCGTGCTGCGAGAGGTCGCCCACTCCATCACCGAGCAGCACACCATCATCTCTGTGGCAGCCGGTGTCACCATTGCAGCCCTGGAGGAGGTGATTGACGGTGCAGGATTGAGCAGGCAGTGCAGCCTGTTCACTCCCTCTCTCACTCTCACCATCTTCTTCAATGCACGATTCTTCTTGTACAGTCTTATTCTTCATTCACTCTCATTCTGTCCATTCTCTCCCTCCTCCACTTCTCCCTCTTCCCCCCTCTCCGGTACAATATCTTAGTGTCTGTCTCCCTATCTCTCTTCCTCCCTCTTTCTCTCTGACACTCTTCTTCACTCACTCGGTCAAGTACAGGGCATTGGGGAGCAATAAATACAGTCAAATATAAATCTAGGGATTTCTCTAAAAGTAACAGATATTTCTCTCTCTGTGTCTCTCTCTCCCCAGCTGCTGCCTCCTCGCTCGGTGGTCCTGCGACTGATGCCCAACCTGCCCTGTGTGGTCCAGGAGGGGGCGCTGATTTTGTCTCGGGGGTCCCGGGCAGGAGTGGAAGCGGCAGGGGCCCTGAGGACCCTGCTGGCCCCCTGTGGGATGGTGGAGGAGGGGCCAGAGAGCTGGATTGATGCGCACACGGCTCTGAGCGGTAGCGGGGTGGCCTTCGTGAGTACAGCACAACGACACAACACACAGCGTCTACAGAGACATGCCACACAGTCCAACGCCACAATGGCGCCGCCACAGCACTGACTGAAGCTGCCACGCTCTGATGCACATCGGCCACACAACACCATGCTCTGATGCGCAAGAAAGCAACACGTCAAAGATGCCACCATAACAATGAACTGGACAAATCGGGCAACGAGCAACCATACACAACGACACACAGAGAACCACAACACCACCTTCCCATCGCCGCACAGCAACACCCAACGGCCCGTGTGCGGTGAGGGTTGTGAACTCCTTGCCTCCCCCAGGTGTACGTGTTTGCAGAGGCGCTGGCTGAGGGTGCAGTGAAGATGGGCATGCCCAGCGCCTTGGCCCATCGCATCGCAGCGCAGACAGTCCTGGTGAGCCATCGGCAGGGAAGCCTGTTGTGTGTGTGTGTGTGTACAGTGTCCTAGTGCCCCTGTGCCCCTGTGCCCAGTTTGACTACAGTGCCCCAGTACTATCTCTTGCTGTGTGATAGTGTACATTATGTTATTGTGTTTCTCAGTATCTGTGTGGTGTGAGTGTAACAAGCAAAAAGTACAGCAATCAGACATACACAAAATGAACATGTATTGACAGATGTTTTTACAGTATCACTCTCTCCCCCTGTCTGTGGGCTGCAGGGCGCGGGGCGGGTGCTGCGGGACAGCGGCAGGCACCCAGCCCAGCTGCGTGCGGAGGTGTGCACCCCGGGCGGCACCACAGTGTTTGGGCTGCACGCGCTGGAGAGGGGGGGGCTGCGGGCCGCCGCCATGGACGCAGTGGAGGCCGCCACTGAGAGAGCCCGGGAGCTGGGCCGCAGATAGAGCGGCGGGGTGGGGCATGAGGGGGCTAGTGGGGTTAAGGGTTGGGGGACAGAGGGGTTAGTCCCCCCAGACACATCGGCTGGGCTGGACTGTTCATTTCAGTTAAAAAAAGCCTTGATGACATGAATAATGCGACAGGGAACAATACATACACCAATCATACGTGTAAGAGTGACTCTACATAGCTGCATCCCTGTTACTGCCTGCCCCCCTGCGAAGGGACCACAATCAGCAGCTTCAACTGCCAGAGAAGCTGAAGCTCCTTTTCCGGGAGTGTGTTTGATAAAACCAAACATACCCAACAAGAACCTGCAAGTGTATGTGTTTGTCAAGCAGGTCATTTTCAAGGGTCTTGGACCTCGACTCTGTCTTAAAGCGGGGGGACGCTCACCTCGCACTCGTGGGCTCAGCAGCCTCTGTGGCATTTATTGCTTCACTGATTGACTTAATAGTCAGTGTGTGTCTCCCCAGGCCTCTCTCAATAAAGACATTTGACTCCTTTCTCTCGCTCTGTCTGTGTGTCTTGTGACTCTGTCTCTGATTCTCTCCTCTGTTGTATTTCAGTTTAAACCATACCCAGAGGATTATTATCAATATGAAGTCTAAACAAATGAGCACACTTGATTTAAGCAGCAGGAATACAGGAGCTTGTGTAAATGCTATACAGCGCAACACCGAGCAAAAACAGAGCATGCACAAACATGCTGCAGGGCGCACAAAGCGCTACGCTTCTAGGGCACCGTGACAGAGGAGCGACCCCTGGCGTCAGGATGGCATCACTGCTACCCCAAAATAAATGTCCAAGTCAGCAGGTCCGCGCCTGTGCACTGAACTCCACACCGGGAATGTACCAACTACTCAAGGTGGCGGGGAAGCCCAAATAAATGTAATCTAACCCATAACATTTTATTCCACCTAACGTACGACTATTAATCATTCAAAAATAAGTCGTTCATATAATATAATTGTTTGTTATTAGAAACGCGTAAACTGGTAAACAATACGAGTTGTGACGGGTGGGTGTGGAGACAGCACCCCCGGCCCCCCGCCCGCTGAATGAGGTGAGGCGCCGGCGCTGCTCGGCCTCTTTCCGTTGCTCGCCTCGCTGCTGCAGAGACACGCCGCGCACTCCCGGCCCGCCGACACACGCCCGCAGTGAGTACACCCGGCCGGGCTGCAGGCGCGACACAGCGGGGCATGACTCGGCCGCCGAGCGGGGCTGTATCGGGGGCTGTGGCCGCTCGCTCGGCGCCTGTTGGCCGTGTCGGAGGGGAGAGTGGGTTACTGACGGGCCGCCCGTGGTGGTCCCGTCTGGGGAGCGTCTGCAAACTGCAGCGTCACTGTAGAGACGAGGACGGTCCTCTTCGTGAAACGGTGATGAAACCCCGGCTGCACCGCCAAAGCAGAAGCAGCGGGCGTGTCGGCCTGGTTGCTGTAGCGGGGAGCCGGCGGCTCATTTGGCACCGGACATGTGCGTGGATGTGAGGGGTCGCCAGTCAGCGACGGAGCTGGGCTGGCCGTGTGATCACTGCGAAGCGCCGCACATCGGTCGCTCAGGTTGCTTTAGCTGTGTGTTTCACCTGGGTACTATCTGCATATGCGCAGGAAGCAGGACAGATTGCTTCTCTGCTCTACAGACGGGTCTTGTGTATTTGGCCAAAGGGGGTGAGAGGCGAATAGCGGCAGCATCGTGTGAGTGCAGCCTGTACCCGCATCTCTGACGCTTCCCACACGCACTGCATGCATCACAGTGTGCCGCCCATGAGCCGGAGCGGCGGTGTGGCTGCTGTCCACAGCGGTTTCCTGTTCAATTACCAATACGCAGTAGAATGTCGGTGACGTGGTAGTGACGTCAGGCATCAATGCAGTGTATATGTTAATTGTCAGTAAACATCAAGCCAAGGACCTAAACCGCAGTTGAGCTGTAATCCATCAGTTATATGATGTATTAATCACACGGTTATAATGGAGGTGTATTGTAGTCGCACATATCAAGTGAAAATGTACAAACTCGCCTGTCACCAGACTGCGGGACTGGTCCAGTGCCTCGCTGCCCGGCCTGTTTCAGTGCCAGCTAAGCCCTCAGTCAGTTAACCTCCACTGAAGTTCAAAAAGGGCTCCAAAAGATCATTTTAAACTGCTGGATAAATCTTCAGTGTTTCTCTGCAGTGCAAAGGCATGTAAAGAATTCACATTTAAAGAATGCTGTGACACACGGCATCAAAAAGACAATCCCCTGTGGTTTCCATCGCTAATGGACAAATAATACTAGTAGTTGTAGTAGTTTGAGTTGTTATTAGTGGCAGTATTAATATTAATAATGGCCTGTATTGAAGGAGTTTGTGCTCTCAGCCTGTCTGTCCCCCTCCCCCTTCACTCTGTATTTATCCCTCCTGTTTTCTTTTCTTTCACTGCTGCCCAGGATTGAAAGAGTGAGTATTTTGCAAAGTCTTCCCCGGTTCTCTCGTCTTGTCCCATCCTCCTCTCATTCTGTCCATCTGCCTGCCTGCCTGCATGGACATGCTCCCTTCCATCACTCGCACCGCTGACCAAGTTAGGGCCAAGATGTTGCACCAACCCACCCACCCCCAGCTCTGTATGAGGACCTGGTTAATACACACTGTTTATGGTTGGGGCGAAATTGCTTATGTGGTTATTTTATTCACAAGATTATATTACATAAGATTATAGCACGGTTGTTTTTAGTTTTTTGGGGGAGGAAAGGAGTCAATATACAAAATACCTAACCTACTAAATGAATACAACAACAACAAACCACAGACACGCACCACAGGAGTCTTACAGCTTCTATAGTCAGGGCTTGGAAATACGCTCGGCTATTGTGCAGCTCAGCACTCGGGTCACGCTGGTCTTTCTCATTCCCGAGTCTTTTTGTTTGAGCTCCACTCTTATATTTGCATTTCTTATGATTTTGATGTTTATATTTTCATTCATTCATGTAGGTATTTATTTGACATTTATTCGTCCTGTGTGCATTTCTGATGTGTGTGTTTAACACTGGTGTTGCCCTGCTGTGCGTCTGTGCTGGGAGGGGGTGTGGAGAGCGCTCTGCCCTGCTGTTGTGAGGGTGTAGGACAACGGGCCGCTCTCCCTGTGTCCTCCTCTCCTCTGTCCTCCCTCGGGCTGCTCCTGCGTCTCCCTCCAGAGCAGAGCAGAGCTGGTTACAATAAACTGCAGTTGTGGCTGTCAATAATATTCATAATATTATATTATTAGTTGCCACCCAGACCAAACCCCATGTTTACTCTCAGCATCAGGGGATGATACGTTTGCCTTCCTGTATGTCCCTGTCTGAGGCTGTGGGGCAGGACAGGTGTGGCGTATTAAATCAGTTACACCCTTTTATACCCTGGGGGGGACAGTGCGGAGTAGTAGGCACCGTTAACCCTCCCACACACCCCGCCTGAGGCCATGAGGACGTGTAGAGTTTCTCACCATTCTTCTCATTCATTAATATAAGTTTGACTTTTTAGTTTTTTTGGTTCCATTTGTCTTCAATTACTTTTTTTTCCTCTGCGAGCTTCCCCTCGTCCTCGCCGTCTCTGGGGATGCCAGGAGTTGACCCAGGCGGCACAGCTTCCTCCCTCCCTCTGTCTCCTGGACCCCCGTCGTTCATTAACAACTATTAAACCAGCTGAGAGCGGGAGAGACGGGCCGTGTTTCTGGGTTAGCTTCCTGCTCCGGCTCTTCCCTGTCCCCTGCCTTCCCCCTCTGTGTGTCTCTGTGTGTGAGTGCCTGTGTCTGTGTCTGTTACTAACCCTGCAGCCTGTACCTTTCGCTTTCCCTCTCTCTTCCCTCTCTCTCCCTGTCTCTCTGTGCTCCGCCGGGGACCCAGATGAAGAACCTCAGCAACAGCAGCAGCGACCCCCGCCCTGCCCTGATGGTTCAGCCCGGGCTGGATTCGGAGCTCCTCCGGGGGCCGCAATGTCCAGCGGACTGCACCTCTGCAGGGGTGGAGGTGGGGGAGGGCAGCAGCGGCCAGACCTCGTCCTCCCCAGAGAGTGGCAGCCTGAACGGAGAGGTGCAGCGGCCCCCTGGGGGCGGTGGTGGCAGACGCCGCCAGCGCAGACGCAGACGCTCTCCTCGCGTGGGGCCCAGCCTGGCACTACAGGGGCTGCGGGCGGAGCGGGTGTGGTTCGAGCAGCGAGCGTTCGAACAGGCCGAGAGCGGCTACCACAGGCGGCTGGCACAACTGTATAACGGGCGCGGTTTTGGCGTCGCTGCTGGCACTACTGTACCCACGGAGAACCCCACTGTGTCCGAGTCTGATGCCCCCCCAGCCCCCGCAGGAAATGACCGCCCCCTGACTCCACACTGTAGCCACGGAGAGCAGGTGGCCTGCCACCACCGTGTGCACGCGGTGTGGCTCAACAAGCCAGCCTTCGATGCCGCTGAGAGCAGGTTCCAGGAGCGTGCCACTGCCGCCGCCGCCCCCCCCGCCTCCCTCGCCCTGCCACCCCCCCGCCCACCTGCACAGCCCGCCACGGAACGCACCACCCCAGACGAGGGCTACCTCACCCTCACCCCCACCCCCACCACGCCTTCGCCCCAGCGCCCAGTGAACGGCCTGCCCCCCCCCGCCGTGGCTGCCCTGCTGCGCGGCGTGTGGCTGGAGAAGCCGCAGTACGACCAGGCCGAGCAGCATTACCACCAGAGCCTCTGCTCCGCGGACCCCTGCCCCACCACCAGGGGGAGCAAGAGAGCCAGGAGGCGTCAGAGAGGCAGCCAGGGGCGGGAGGAGGACGCAGAGGAGCAGAGAGGGCCGGAGAGCGGGAGTGGGAGCAGCCTGGACGCAGAGATTGAGGGTGAAAGAGACGAGCCCCTGCCTGAGGCAGCAGAGCTGGTCGGCGCCCCCCCTCAGGAGCAGGCCCTGGCAGAGGAGGAGGAGAGGTGGGGGGGGCCCTCATACCCGGAGCTGGCTGGCCGTTTCCCACTGCACCCTGACAGCGAGCGCGTGTGGCTGGACGGCCCGCGCTTCCACCAGGCAGAGAGACGCCTCGAGGAGATGGCCACCGCACAGCTGGCCAGTGGCCTCGGGGGGTCCAACTGCCCCCCTCCCGCCACCACCGCGCCCTGCCCTGGCCACTGCACCCCCCCACAAGCCCGCAAGTATGAAGTGAGGCTGTGGTCAGTCTGATGTGGGGGGGGCTGAGTGACAGGACTCCACAGGACCCCCTCCACTGTGGGACGGAGGATTTGTTTTTACTTATTTACTTCTGTTTTTGATCAGTGATTGTGAAGGAGTTGGGGGGCTTCATTTATTTATTTTGTCTTATTTGTGTTTGTTTTTTCCCTCTTCGTGTGGTATGGCAGTCTGCAGCCCTGCTGCTCTGTGGACAGGCTGGGGACCCTCTCCTAATTAGGAAAATCCAGTTAATTGGGTAGTAATCTGAGTCCTGTGTAGGGCCCCTCTGTCCTCAGGGCTGCAGAATCTTTTATTTTTCTCTTTGGCTGTGGCTCGACCTCACATTCTTCTGTTGTGACACTTGACCGTCGCTGTCGTGGTTGCTCTGTGTGTGGCCCCCCGAGTCTCGAGGCCACCTTGACCAGTGCTCCGCCCTCCCTGTGCTGGTGGCCGGGTACTGCCTGTACCTGCCTGGGTTTCCACTGCTAGGTTGCTTAATTGGAACCGTGTGCTTCAGATCCGCTCCACAAGGCACCCTCCTGCAACTGAAGCTCTTAATTGGTTAATTGAACTAGCCAGTAACAAAGTAATAATTTTACTGTAAATCCTGCGGCACTATGACCTCATGGACTGGATCTGAAGAACACTTGCATACGCACATTTAATATATGTAATATATATGGTGTTTTCATTCTGATTTTTGTATTTACTTTAACATTTTATTTACTTACATGTGTATCTGTACTGGTACCGGTAATCTGAATGGCAGATGGGTTAGTCTTCAGCAGTGTGTGAGTGTGCGTGTGTGTGTGGAGGAGAAATGACATGCGATCTCTGACCGTCAGCTGACTAGGCCAGTGTGGGGCACAGCAGGGGGAGGGAGGTATGTAAAGGGAGCTGCAGGATGAGAAAACGACTAAACAAAACTGTGACATCATTCTAGTCTGGCAGCCATTGTCACTGCAGAGCTGTCTGTGTGCCGAGTCTGCGATTTACACAGTGTAGGGGGAGGGAGGGAGAGATGATGAGTGGGGAGGAGGAGGAGGGGAGGAAAGAATAAAATGAGCGAGAATGGTGGAGAAGGTGATTAGTTACCTTAGCTTACCTTAACCTTTGTCAAAATATTTGGCATGCATGACCTTAATTACTAAAAGAAAAATACTGTTTTATTGGATTTAGTATTTTATATTTCAAATATAAATAAAAACCATTCAAAATTTTAATACTTATGATTAAAATATTTAAAATCACTTAAAATATTTAAAATCTTAATGTGAATAATACAAACTCAACTAAACGTGCATAAAACAATAAAACAAACTTGTGATAAAAGCAAAACTGCAAACCAACAAAAAGGTCAAATACATTGAAAGTAACTGAAAATGCATCAGAAAAAACAAAAAACAAATAGAACAATAAAATAAAAAACAAAAACAAAACGGTCTGATGTATTTAAAATTAATATCCAAACGGCCAATGTATTTGACAAAATAATAGAACAGAACAACCAAAAAAACCAAAACAAAACAAGTGCCTTTAAAATCAACTCAATCTTTAAAAACAATTAAAATTTGTTTTTAAAAAATCATTTTTAAAAACAATCATTCATTAAAAAAGGTTAAAAGATCTTGAACTCGGGCTCCAGCAGGGGGAGATGGCTGTCCCCGGAGGTGGGTCCCATCATGGGATCCTGAGCTCCCCCAAATCTTTTATTTGCCAGTTCTTTAAGGCTTCCTCCTTGCCCCTCTGGTGGACCTCCAGATTGATGTAATCCCTGACTAGTACTATGCCCCTTCGCGCGATGACAATCGGGTCCAGCTCCTGCTTGTTGAATAAACAGATGTTCCGTCCCTCCCACAGGGCCTGTTTCACTGCTCAGACGACACGCCACCAGCACCTCAGGGTTGTAGATGTAATTCCCTTAGCTGGTCCGTAGAGATTAATTACTAAAAGAAAAAGCTGAAAAATGTTCAGAAATGTTGAAAGCAGCAGGTCTGATGGGCGGGTGTGGAAAAGATGGAGCCAGAATACCTCAGTGTGGGGCTGATGACCCGGGGCAGGGGGCACTTGATGACCGTGTGTAATTAGTTATTTGACCGCGGGGTCACAGAGCCAGGGTGGCAGGGTGCAGGGTTGGGCAGCAGACTGGTCACCCCCTCTCTCTCTCTGTCTCTCTCCCTCCCCAGCAGCACCATGAGCTCCCAGTACCTGGCCCAGGAGAAGATCTGGTTTGACAAGTGTCGCTTTGACGATGCGGAGAGGCAGTACTATGAGCGGATGAACGGCCCGATGAAATGCTGCTCTGCTGCCCCCTCACAAACCTCACAGGTACTACACCCCCCACACCCCAGTGTCTCGGTGCAGTGATAAACTAAAGTCCAGGGGGGGTTGGCTGAGGTGTCGCGGGTCTGGCCAGAACAGGTGTGTCTGGAGCCGACTAAAGATGGAAACAATCTGACGTGGTCTTGCATGGGCCGGCGCTTTGGGAAGGAAAGGGCGGTCTGGCTCGCTGATCCTGCGTCTCCTGGGGAAACCTAGTTCCCAGAGTGACCCTCGGGACATTCAAGCCCTGTGGAGTGTTTTGGTTAATTGGTAATTAACCAAAACAAGCTCATGCTAAATTGCCCAGAATTGTGTTATAAGGTATTTAAAAGCTGAGGTGCCATAAAGCACCCCGAGGAACTTCCTGTGTGAAGGCGCTTAAAAACAAATTTTAATTGTTTTTAAAGATTGAGTTGATTTTAAAGGCACTTGTTTTGTTTTGGTTTTTTTGGTTGTTCTGTTCTATTATTTTGTCAAATACATTGGCCGTTTGGATATTAATTTTAAATACATCAGACCGTTTTGTTTTTGTTTTTTATTTTATTGTTCTATTTGTTTTTTGTTTTTTCTGATGCATTTTCAGTTACTTTCAATGTATTTGACCTTTTTGTTGGTTTGCAGTTTTGCTTTTATCACAAGTTTGTTTTATTGTTTTATGCACGTTTAGTTGAGTTTGTATTATTCACATTAAGATTTTAAATATTTTAAGTGATTTTAAATATTTTAATCATAAGTATTAAAATTTTGAATGGTTTTTATTTATATTTGAAATATAAAATACTAAATCCAATAAAACAGTATTTTTCTTTTAGTAATTAAGGTCATGCATGCCAAATATTTTGACAAAGGTTAAGGTAAGCTAAGGTAACTAATCACCTTCTCCACCATTCTCGCTCATTTTAACCAGTCAGGGTTGATTGATTAGTTGAGTTGCTCTGCCGTGCGTTTTTGTGCTCCACCTTGACCCTTAATTAATTGGATCTTTTATCTGCTGGACTGAACCCATTAAGCTCTGTGTGTCCAGTGCTGTGAGCAGAGCAGGGGTGGGGATGTAAAGAGAGGAACCTACAACACCTGCAGGACTGACTTTGGTGCCCTTCCAGGGCTCTCTCCAGGACCGGGGCTGGAGACCCTGCTTTATGTTTTGTGTTTACTAGTGCAGGGCTGAGAGACGGTGTGTGTACAGTGGCGCAGCGCGGTGGTGGGGGGGTGCAGTGCCGACTCAGGCTGCTGCGGCAGGGGAGCCAGTTCCAACCGGTTCTGTGAGAATTCAGATTTTACTGATGTGGGAGGTTTTGTTATTGTAGATTTTTTTTGTAATAATTCATGAATTCTATTTATTCATTCATTGTTACAAAGAAAAACAAGGTCAGTTTTAACACCGTGATCTAAACTCAATGAGATCATGCAAAATTGAAATGCATATATAAATGCATGAGCATGAACACAGTGTCATGGGCCCCCGCTGTGTCTGGACTGGGCCCAGTGTCCAGTGGGGTGTCTGTTCTGTGGCACTGTGGGCAGGGTTGTGTGGGTGTGGCAGCGGGTTCAGGGGCTGGCTAAGGCCTGGGAGCTGCTCTCTCTGCATGCCTGTCTCTCTCTCTCTCTCTCTCTCTCTCTCTCTCTGCGTGTCTGAGTGTCTGTCTGTCTATCCATCTGCCTCCCTGCCTGTCTGTTTCAACCGCTTCTTTCTGCCCCTGTCCCTGCAGGAGACTGGAGCAAATACCATCCTGCAGGACATTGCCCGAGCCCGTGAGAATATCCAGAAATCTCTAGCAGGCGTGAGTACTGCAGTCTCTCAGCCAAGCCGGCCTCTTGCCCTCCCTCCATCGCTCCCTCTCCCCTGCTCACTCTCTCCCTCCCTCCTGTCGTGATTAATGATTAACGCACCTGTCTCCCCCTCCCTTCTGGCGCCGCCTTCCACATCGCTCGGCCCTCGAGGACGCTGTGGCTGGATCCCCCCCCCCCCCCCCCATCTCTGCGCGCTCTCTCTGGGCTTCGGCTCGCTGCTCGGACCCTTTCGATCTGTTTAATTTGCACACGAATCCCTGCTGTAACAGCCCTGAACACAAGCCCTCACACACACAGACGCACTGTTTCTGCGGCGTACTGCTGTAAAATCCCACACATGCACACAATCTAATGTCTTGTGTGTTGGATCTTGGGCATTTTGCAGTAGAACACACAACACAAACAACTTGATACAAACGCACGCACACAGACAGCGACACACACACACACACGCGTTCTCTCTCACTCTTCCTCCTGCCTACATGCTGTGTGAGCAGAGCTGGGTTCCTCAGGCACTGATTTGTGCTTGCAGGGCTCTTGGCATGGACAGCTTGTTAAAATTAACATTGGAGCCTAATTGGTTAATTGATTGGCATCGTTAAGGAGCTGTCTGTACTAAAAGTCCTGTACTGTGCTGGACAGGGAGGTGTAGTGTTTGCCACCCCTGGTGTAGAGCGTAGTGCGTAGTGTGTAGTTCTGTTGGTTTTATGTGTCACCCGTCTCTAAAGACTAGGAATGCATTTTATTTCTAATCAATGAAGCCATCCAGTCACTTGATTCATTAATGAAACGTAATTAAGTGTCTGAAGTCACAAATGGCTTTTTCTCTCTAAATGCCTGAATTCACTGAACGCCTGTTGTGTTGGTCTGCATGTCCCAGTCTGGGTGACCTATACCACCACTGGGTAAAGGGCTGACCGGTCCGGGGGTTGCAGGCCCAGTGTGCAGCTCTGGCTTGTGCATCCTCCGTTAGTGCAGGGGTTTCCAAGCCTGTCCTGGAGGAGCCCCTACCCTGCTGGGTTTTGTTCCAGCAGAGCTCTCAGTTACTTAATTGAACCTTAATTGAAGTAATCTATTAAGATTTTACTTTTTAAATTGTGAATTTAAAAAGTTGATTTATTTATACAATTCTGTACTTAAACACCCTGCTGCTTAAAATAATTCTAAGGCTCAGATTTAAGAAATTATAAGTTAAGTAATTTAGAGCTTGTTTGGAACTAAAACCAGCAGGGTAGGGGCTCCTCCAGGAGCAGGTCAGGAGCCGCTTCTTTAGTGCATGTCATCAGACACAGTTAAGAGGCAGGAGTGGACTGCAGCATGAAAGGCTCAGTTTGACCAGCCTGTGTTTGTGGTGTTGTGGTGTGTGTAGTGTCTGTGAGTAGGGTTGGTATGGCATCTCTGATCTTGCTGGTTTGGTGGATATGATGGCTCTGGGTTGGTTGTCTGTTTCAGTTGTTGCTGGTCCTGTGGAGACCCAGTCCAGTCCAGCAGGGTCTCAGCCCTGGTCCTGCAGAGACCCAGTCCAGTAGGACTCTGCGATGCTGTGCTGTAATGTGGGTGACTCCACAATGCAGCCACCTCCTTACCTGTGCAGTTGTGTGGGGCCAGGTGTCCTGGTTGTGGTGCTGCGCTCGCCAGTTCGGGGGCTTCTGGTGCCATGCTGGGTTGGGCAGGCACTGGACGCTGGAGACGGCACTCCTGCCTGCGTGCGTGTGCCTGCATGTGTCAGTGCAATCACATCTACGCATGCGTGCCTGCATGTGTGTGTCTGCGCATGTGTGTGTCTGCGCATGTGTGTGTCTGCGCATGTGTGTGTCTGTGCATGTGTGTGTCTTTCTCTGCATACTGTAGCACAGGGCTGCACGTTTCCACTGCTGGAGGCCGCAGTGCACTACACTACAGCCTGCCCTGCCCTGCCCTGTGCTGTGCTGTGTTGTGCAGTGCAGTGCTGTGTAGTGCTTGCAGGCCTGCAGTGTGCCACTCTCTCCACTACCCTCCTCTGTCTGTAGCTTCATGCTTCTCTCTCCCTCCTTCCTCTCCTCCATTCCCCGGCTTCATCTCTGCAGCTGAAGACGACTCTGCACCCCTCTGGGCCCCCCCGCCCCCCTCCGAGCCGCCCCACCCTTCCTGTAAGTGTCTGTGACCCTGTTTCAGCAGGGAGCTTCTCCCGCACAGGGTGACCCTCCGAGGTCAATCTGTAGGAAGATACGATGGTGATATATGCGTATGACCCCATACTGTTACAGATATTGTTTAACTTGCACAGGGAAGCACAGATTACACCGGTGATCACAGAAGAGTGGAGAAAACAAAAATGACTGTATTATTATAGTGTAGTGTCGGGTACATGTGTGGTACCAAACCCCCCCCGGACCCTGAGTATTGGGACCCTGCTAAGTCTCCCCCCCCTGCAGCAGTCTCTCTCCATTGCTCTGTGCCTCTCCTCTGCTTCCCCCCCTCTGGCTATGCTGCAGCTTTTCTGTCCTTCTGGCTTGCATGCAGATGTGACGCCTGCAGTCGTGCAGCCACATGACAGATATGCCATGCCACCTCGGGCTCTGAGTGATCGCTTGAGTCATTGTTATTCATCTAAACCATTTCAGTCGCTCTCACAGTGAAGAGCGTCCCACGCGCTGCATTGTGTACTGTCCAGCAGCCCCAGCACACAGGGGACAGTCCTGGACGTTACAGCTGGAGGGGGTTCTGTGGAGACGGACAGGCCTCTCTGAGTGTCGGCTGTGTGGATAGATGGGTGCTGTTAGTTTACTAAAATTCCAATTAACAGACTGGCAATAGAAATGGTTTGATGAATACATTTTTTATTTATTTTTAATCCCCCTGCACCTGATAAATGTGGTAGTTGAGAACCTGCAGGAGCTCGTCAGCCCCTTGGCCCCGGTGTCGGGAGCTGGAGGGTGCAGATTATAACTGAACAAACGAGAGACCATAAAGAAATTTGACTCAACATCCCAAAGTCTGGCTTTGCTAGTATTGGTAGCGGTGTCTCTGCTTGGTAGCACCGTGTCCTGTCCGTGTGCGTGCGTATAAATGGGGTAGGGAGA
This sequence comes from Amia ocellicauda, assembly GCF_036373705.1. Classification (NCBI taxonomy): domain Eukaryota; kingdom Metazoa; phylum Chordata; class Actinopteri; order Amiiformes; family Amiidae; genus Amia; species Amia ocellicauda. Next base: position 1,409,939 of record NC_089851.1, on the reverse strand, counting down.
CGCGGCCAGGGTGTCGGGGGTGTTGTAGCTCGGCTGTGGACAAAATGCTGGGCACCAAACGGAGGAGGCTCTCGACATGATGGCCGCATGTCACTGGCGTGCTGCTGTGTCACTGACGTGTTGCCGTGTTGTTTGCAGAGTGCTGCCTGTCCTGCGGGGGATGCCACTGAGCTGCTGACCCGGATGAGCAGCCTGGAGCTGGAGAACCAGAGCCTGCACAAAGGTGTGTGTGTGTGCGTGTGCGCGCGCATGTGTCTGTATGTGTGTGTGGGGGGGGGGGGTTTGTCTTTCTGAGTCTTCATCAGTCTCTCTTAGTCTTTCGGTCACACTCACTCTCCTTTCTCTGCCACAAGTAGTTTGATGCTCAATGACTCTGTTTGTCTGTCTCAGTGGTTGAGGACCTGCGTCTGGCGCTGTCCAAGCTGGAGTCCAGAGTGATGATGCTGGAGAGGACACCAGCAGGGGGCGCCACTGCAGCCTGTGTGAAGGTCAGCCTGGACCCAGGGAGAGGGAGGTGGGGAAGGGAAGGAGAGGGGGAGGGAGTAGGATGAGGGGAAGGAGTGAAGTGAGGGGAGGAGAGAGGGAGGGAGTATGATTAGGAGTAAAGAGAGAGAACGCACATGATATTTAGCCTAGACTCTGACAGGAAGGTAGAGGTCCTTCTCCCCCACTCCATCCTGCTTTGTTGGCCCCTCCCCCAGGCAGCCCCAGTGCCTCAGCAGTCCAGAGCAGCCCCCCCGGCAGTGGAAGAAGAGGAAGATGACGATGACCTGGACCTGTTCGGCAGCGACGAGGAGGACGACGAGGCGGCGCGTGTGAGGGAGGAGCGGGTGAAGGCATATGCTGAGAAGAAGGCCAAGAAACCAGTCCTGATCGCCAAGAGCTCCATCCTGCTGGATGTCAAGCCGGTATGTCTCCTGGGACTGCTGGGCACAGCGCCGCGGCTCGAGGGAGCAGGCGGCCAGCGGTAAATACAGCGGTGCTGCGAATCCCAGGGTAAACCTCTGTCTCTCCTGCAGTGGGACGACGAGACGGACATGGCGAAGCTGGAGCAGTGCGTGCGCTCCGTGCAGGCGGATGGGCTGCTGTGGGGCTCCTCCAAGCTGGTGCCCGTGGGCTACGGCATCCGTAAGCTGCAGATCCAGTGTGTGGTGGAGGACGACAAGGTCGGCACGGACCTTCTGGAGGAGGAGATCACCAAGTTTGAGGACTACGTGAGTGCCGCACCGAGACACGCACAGCTGGACACTCACGCACGCACGCACACAGCTGGACACCCAGGCACACACGCATAGCTGGACACTCACGCACGCACAGCTGGACTCCCAGGCGCGCACACGCACAGCTGGACACGCACGCACACAGCTGGACACCCAGGCGCACGCACACAGCTGGACACGCACGCACGCACACAGCTGGACTCCCAGGCGCACACACGCACAGCTGGACACGCACGCACGCACACAGCTGGACACCCAGGCGCACACATGCACAGCTGGACACGCACACGCACAGCTGGACACGCACGCACACAGCTGGACACCCAGGCGCACACATGCACAGCTGGACACGCACGCACACACAGCTGGACTCCCAGGCGCGCACACGCACAGCTGGACACGCACGCACGCACACAGCTGGACTCCCAGGCGCACACGCGCACAGCTGGAAACGCATGCATGCATGCATGCATGCACGCACGCACACAGCTGGACACCCAGGCGCACACACGCACAGCTGGACACTCACGCATGCACGCACGCACGCACACAGCTGGACTCCCAGGCACGCACGCAAAGGTGGACACGCACGCACACAGCTGGACATGCACGCACGCACACAGCTGGACTCCCAGGCGCGCACACGCACAGTTGGACACGCACGCACACAGCTGGACACCCGGACACGCACGTGCACAGCTGGACATGCACGCACGCACACACACGCGTGCACAGCTGGACACTCGCTTGCAAACTGAGCCACGCACAGCAATAACATGCCATGGTCAGGTGATGCCTCATCTTCATCATTATTGTTCATTTTAACTGTGTAACCCTTCCTCCTCTCCTGTCCTCCCTCAGGTCCAGAGTGTGGACGTCGCTGCTTTCAATAAGATCTGAGAGTCACCCTGCTGCTCTGTCACGGTTCCCAATAAAGAGCTGAGCTCTGTGCACCCCTTGCGTCTGCCTGGGTCACTGGGGTCAGGGGTCACGGGGTGTCATTCAGACAGAGTTGCACAACTCTGCAGCATCAGACTTTATTATAGTTAATAACATGATTAGATCTGCAGAATAGCGATGTAGTTTTGACAAAGTAGAGCCACATCAGTGTGTGTTTTAATACACATGTATGTCATTGTACACGTTAACACCCTACCATTTAATCCATACATTTACATGAGTCGTCCTGGTGGGAAATCCTGCTGAGTAAACGGATTTCTCTGTAATCTGAAGCCGGGTAAGAGGATCTGAGGACAAGTTGAGTCCCTCGCGCTCTGTGTTGCTGAAGGTGGCACAATTATTAGCAATTAAGTGTAAGCTGCACATATAGCATAAATAAAGAAATAGACAAGTTCTTTTAAGGAACAAACCCATTACAATGACAGTCACGATGCATTTACATCCTCTAACAGTGTAAAACACCGGTGTCCTGGGGCACGGACCATAGCAGGAGCCTGCAATATGAAGTCCATTCCAAACGAGGAACTGGAATCACTAATACAATCCAGCAAGTTGTTCATTTATTCTGCACTTTTCCAGCTGTTTGATGTAATACAGGAAGACTGGTACTGCCTTAACACTCGCAATAAGAGTTATTACCAAGCATTTTACCAAGCATTTTACCAAACATTTTATCCTAATTGTGGAATCGGCTGATGGGGCGAGTCCTGGCTTCTGGACCCGTGCCGTCCCACGGATTTGCGCCCGGGCGTTTCCACGGAGGGGAGCTCATGGCGGAGCTGTAGGGAGATCGTTCTTGTCTGTTTCGCAGTTAACCTTCGTCTGAGGGGCGTTGAGGAAAGTAAAATCACTCCCACAGTGGACTGCCTTACTCCTCTGGTTCTACAGGTGACGCTCCATCTCACAACAACAGGACCCATTTTCACAGTTAAACACTGGGCTGTTTTCATACAGGGGCCGAGTTGCAATGTGCGAGATGATTAGCAACATTATTCATAGCTCATTTAGGTTAATGCAGACCAGCGCAGGAATGAGTCGCTTTTCATCCAGTTGACCGTTCATTTGAATCTATTGAAAGGAATACTGCAGGAATTGGGGATTGGGCACAACCTTGCAGGACGAGGAGGATAATAATCTTTTACTCCTCCCTTGCTGTTGCCCTTGACCGGCGAAGCTCCGGACAGGGATTATCCATCATATGTGGACAACACAGCAGGCAACTGCCCTGTGTACAACCGCTACAGTATGACTGCTATAGCACAGTGTAGCAGTGCAGTGCAGTGTATTGTACAATGCTGTTACTGGACAGCACATTGTATTATTGTGTGATTGATTAGTGCCAGCAATAGGCTGCTCTAGGGCATCTGACTAAGCAGTGAAAAATATATTGTATGACAAGCATGGTGCAGAAACTTGCATCAACTAACTATACAATAATAGAGGTGTATTTTGGGTGCCCCACAGCACTGCTCAGCCCCTGATGACACTTTGCTCTTTGCTCTGTTGCACTGGCTCTCCACTCACCCACCGTGCAGGCCCGAGGTGCCACTCCCTGTGGGAGTGACTGCTGACTCTGCACCCCTCACGTTCTGTTCTGTCATGCACTGTCACTTATGCACACTCCTAACCCAAAGTGTACTGCAACTGCTTACACTAATCCACACACTATTACTGACACTAACCTGCACACTAATCTACACACTATCCCCGACACTAACCTGCACACTGCACGGGTGTGAAAAAGGAGAAGCATCGGTATTCATGTATTGAAGTTTCACTTCATGTTTTGCTTTCCAGGGCAGCAGAGTCGCATCAGTTGGCGCTAGGTGTGTGTGTAGCACACGTGTACCTGTATGGCTCTGTCTGTCTGTGTACTGTGTCTGTCCAGGACACCTGCTGTAATGTGCTGTATTTTAATGAAATAAGGAAACTACACACACACACTGATTCATGATTCATTTGAGTGTCTTTAAATATGTTATGGCGAGATCAAGCAGTGTTCTTGGTGTTGTACTGCACTGTACGTCAGGTTATGCAAACGACACGTTTTGCACACAAGCTCTGCCTGCCCGGGTTAATGAGCGTGACGACGGCAGCCAATCACGACCCAGACTCGGACTCCAGCTCCCAGCAGCCACCGGGGCTGGAGGGACCTCGGCCCCTGCCTGAAGATGGCGGCGCCGGAGAGCGAGGCGTGCGCGGCCATGGAGCGCTCCGTGCGCCAGCGGGTCCCGCCGCTGCTCACCGACCTGTACCACTTCACTATGGCCTACGCCTACTGGCGGTCCGGGCGGCACGACGAGCCGGCCGCCTTCGAGCTGTTCTTCCGCGACAACCCGTTCGGCGGCGGCTTCTCGCTGTTCGCGGGGCTGCACGACTGCCTGCTCTTCCTCAAACACTTCAGCTTCAGCGAGGAAGGTAAGGGACTGGCACAGCGCTCCTGCATGTGGACCGTGCCCTGCTGCCGCCACAGCACTCCTGAGCAGCGCTCGTCATGGGACAGATCATGGACTTGGCAGATGTCTACTTATTATTAATATTGCATGTTTATATATAATATGCAACACAACTGTTCATGAGATTAGGATGTTTGAATACTATTCATAATGGTTTTTATAATCTCACAGATGCCTGTACAAATGTCAGGATAGTGGGAGTAATGGTGGAGTAGTATACAGTGCAGTGAGGGTATCTGTACAGATTGTGATCAGGCACATCATGGCATGCATGACCGGGTCTGTAGGGGTCAGAGGTCATGTTAACCAGTTTCTTCAGAATCCCTTGAACTTGAGACTTCCTAGCATTCTCTCTCTCTCTCTCTCTCTCACACACACACACACATTCAGACACATGGACTCTGACACTCATACACACATTCAGACACGCAACACACACACACACATTCAGACACACACTGCAGTAAATGTAAGACGGGGGGGAAATGTAGGATGGACGGGTGAGTGTCAACTTTGAGTCTGACACGTCCCAGAAACCCGGTGCCAGCCCAGTGTCTCAATAAGGAATCGGAGCCCGGCGGTCTCTGACATCACTGATGCATCGCTGTGGCTCCAGGAGCAGCATTTATGACCCTGAAGAACTCGCACTGATTCACAGCTCATACAGGCTGCTGACACTGCTGACTGGGGCCGTGCCTCAGAAATGCGCTCGCTCTCTCTCTCTCTCTCTCTCTCTCTCTCTCACACACACAAACGCATTCAAATTGGGCTTTATTGGCAATACAAGTTTACATTACAAGTGTTGCCAAAGCATTTACAGACACAGTAAAGAGAACAAAATTAATACAAGAGCAAAATAAAAGGATAAAAAAACTGATTTTACAGGTGTCCAAGTGTCCCACACATTGTCATTGCCCCCCCACACCCTCTCACACATTCTCCCTCTCCTTCCTTCCCTCTTTTCCCCCTTTCCCTTTTCCAATCTCCCACCCTCTCCTTTTCTATCACTTTTCGTTCGCCCCCCCTTCTGACTTTCTGAACTCTGTTCTTGTCACCTGTGGATTAACCCTTTCCTGACTATCATACTGCCAGAAAGAATTGACATCAAACAGAGAGACCTGTATCTGTCAATGCTTTGTCAACTCCTTATGAAGAGTCGAAAACCATCCAGAGAGAGATGTGTGGTCAATCAAATGGAACTGATTCACGGAAGAGGTGTTCGAGAGGCGATCTCAGCAACTGTCTTGGAGAAGTTACAAAGTCCAGGCACTTTTATGCAGACCAGACAGCTGAGAGAGATAACAGGCCCACATGTCTGTCCTGTGATGAGTGGAAGCTCTGTTTCTGCCTGACAGCTGCTCATATATGGTCAAACCGGGGTGAAATTAAGGCGCACATAATGTTTAATATAAGGGGGGCCTGTACGATGTATCGAGCCCAAATTGCTGGAAAAAACTGGTTCTGATCAGACCCTGTTCTTCTGGGTCTCAGGTTTGATGGGTTGACAGTGACCTTGTTTACAGACACATGGACAGACTTGCTGTTCATCACCTTGTTGTGCCAATAAAGCAAATTTTGAATTTGAATTTGAGACGTCTTTCCCATCGCCCTGTTCCTGAGTTCAGTGAGTCCCATCAATAAAGTTTTTTTAATTGAATTGAGAAAGTGTGTGCTGTGTCGGTATCTGTGCTTCCCTGTTCTGTGTCTGTCCCGTCCCGTGCCCAGTGCCTCTCGGCACCCCATTGCATTGTGCCCTGATCCCGCTGTGTCTGTGTCTGCAGATGTGCAGTACCTGCGCTCCGTGCTTCCTGGCTGCACAGACCCTGCCTTCTTCTGCTACCTGCGCAGCCTGGACTGCAGCCAGGTCACCCTGCGCTCCGTCCCCGAGGGGCAGACGGTCTTCGCCAGGGTGAGAGAGGGAGGGAGCAATGAAGAGGGTGGTCAGAGAGAGGGAGGGGGAGGAGAAGGGATCAGAGGATTTATTTTATTTATTTTTTACTATTTAACCCTTTTATTACTTTATTGTATTTATTTTATTTTTTACTTGATCTGTAATTGCTTAAGCAATGCCTGTGCAAACGTGTCATGCCAATAAAGCTCGTTATTTATTTGAAAACCGCCTGGGGGGCAGCGAGGGGACTGTGGGGGCAGTTACTTCATCTTACTCATTGCTCGACAATTTGTGTGCATTATTACTACTACTAATGATCTGTTATTTATGTTATTTTGGGGTATACTTACACTACCAGTCAAAAGTTGTAGAACACCCACATTTTTCCAGTTTTCATTTAGTGAATAACCTGAAATGGTATAAAGGTAAGTGGTAAACTACCAAAGGTTAAAAAAATTAAGTTTAGGTTACCAAAAACTGAAAAATAATGTACATTTCAGAGTTATTGTGTTACAACACCCTCTTACACACACCCATTTGGCAGTGTTACGCTCAGCTCCTGTGCAGAAACAGTTACACTGTATTCATGGGATACCAAACACTTGGCAAACAACACAACACAACGGATTTGGTACCAGAGGGGTTTGTCAGCTTAAGGGGTTACATTTTGTTAAAACGATTCCATGATTTATTTTTTATGTTCAGTTGTATATTTGTTCTATGCTTTAATTTCATAGTACATTGAGATATTGAACTGCATATATTTCAATACAAACTGGAAAAATGTAGGTGTATTTATTTATAAATATATAATACTTAGGTTTGTTGTTTTTAATGTATTACCTGAATCACGTGTGCCTTGGCAATAGGCAAGAGGCCATGACAATGAAGCTCAATTTGAATGAGACAGAGAGACATGTTTTGCGTGTGTTGATCACTGGGTGGTGCTGTTCCTTCACTCTGGAGCTGCATGGACGTGTCGTGGCAGGAGATCTTTCCCAGAGAGAGAGAGGGGTGGAGGCAGGGACTGGGACGGGGGAACTGGGGAGAGCGTGACCTTCTCTCTAACTGGTACAGTGTGTAGTACAGGAGTGTGTGACACACACTCCTTTACTGCACACTGCAACACACAGTCACACACTCCTGTACAACACACATACCTGCAACAGGGAAACCTGCAACACACACGCAGTCACACAGGTGCCCTGGTAGAGGTGTGTGTGTTGCAGTGTGTAGTAGAGATGTACAGTGCATTCAGAAAGTATTCACAGCGCTTCACTTTTTCCACATTTTGATATGTTACAGCCTTATTCCAAAATGGATTAAATTCATTATTTTCCTCAAGATTCTACAAACAAACCCCATAATGACAACGTGAAAGAAGTTTGTTTGAAATCTTTGCAAATGTATTAAAAATAAAAAAAAGCACATAAGTATTCACAGCCTTTGCTCAATACTTTGTTGAAGCACCTTTGGCACCAATTACAGCCTCAAGTCTTTTTGAGTATGATGCTACAAGCTTGGCACACCTATTTTTGGCAGTTTCTCCCATTCTTCTTTGCAGGACCTCTCAAGCTCCATCAGGTTGGATGGGGAGCGTCGGTGCACAGCCATTTTCAGATCTCCAGAGATGTTCAATCGGGTTCAAGTCTGGGCTCTGGCTGTGCCTCGATACAATCCTGTCTCGGAGGTCTACAGACAATTCCTTAGACTTCATGGCTTGGTTTGTGCTCTGACATGCACTGTTAACTGTGGGACCTTATATAGACAGACGGTCTTTGCCAGGGTGAGAGAGGGAGGGAGCAATGAAGAGGGTGGTCAGAGAGAGGGAGGGGGAGGAGAAGGGATCAGAGGATTTATTTTTTACTATTTAACCCTTTTATTACTTTATTGTATTTATTTTATTTTTTACTTGATCTGTAATTGCTTAAGCAATGCCTGTGCAAACGTGTCATGCCAATAAAGCTCGTTATTTATTTGAAAACCGCCTGGGGGGCAGCGAGGGGACTGTGGGGGCAGTTACTTCATCTTACTCATTGCTCGACAATTTGTGTGCATTATTACTACTACTAATGATCTGTTATTTATGTTATTTTGGGGTATACAATCCTGTCTCGGAGGTCTACAGACAATTCCTTAGACTTCATGGCTTGGTTTGTGCTCTGACATGCACTGTTAACTGTGGGACCTTATATAGACAGGTGTGTGCCTTTCCAAATCATGTCCAATCAACTGAATTTACCACAGGTGGACTCCAATCAAGTTGTAGAAACATCTCAAGGATGATCAGTGGAAACAGGATGCACCTGAGCTCAATTCTGAGTGTCATGACAAAAGCTGTGAATACTTATGTCATGTGCTTTTTTATTTATTTTTATTTGCAAAGATTTCAAACAAACTTCTTTCACGTTGTCATTATGGGGTATTGTTTGTAGAATTTTGAGGAAAATAATGAATTTAATCCATTTTGGAATAAGGCTGTAACAAAATGTGGAAAAAGTGAAGCGCTGTGAATACTTTCCGGATGCACTGTATGTGTGTTGCAGGTGTGTGTCTTGCAGTGTGTAGTACAGGTGTGTTGAGACTGTGTGTGACTGTGTGTGTATATGTTGCAGGTGCCCCTGGTGCAGGTGTCTGGTCCGTTGGCAGTGGTGCAGCTCCTGGAGACCAGCCTGCTGTGCCTGGTGAACTACGCAAGGTGAGTCTGCTGCTGGGATCCTGCCAGCCTATCTGCCTGTCTCTGCCTGTCTATCTCTCTGTGTATCTGTCTCTGCCTGTCTGACTCTTTGTCTCTCTGTATCTGTCTCTCTGTCTGTCTCTCTGTGTATCTGTCCCTGTCTCTATCTGTTTGTCTCCCTGTGTCTCTGTCTCTGCCTGTCTGTCTCCCTGTGTCTCTGTCTCTGCCTGCCAGCTTGGTGTTCAGCTATGTTGTCCCTATCTCTCTGTCTGCCTGTGCCTTTGTGTCTGTCAGCCTGGTGTGCAGTAACAGTGTCTGTCTGTCTGTCAGCCTGGTGTGCAGTAACGCAGCGAGGTTTCGTCTGGCTGCGGGGCCGAGGCTGCGACTGTTGGAGCTGGGGCTGCGCCGAGCACAGGGGCCTGACGGTGGACTGACGGCCTCCAGATACTCTCACATTGGGGGTGAGGGCGGAGGGAGGCGGGCGGGCGGGGTGCAGGAGGGAGAGAATGAGAAGACGAGAGGGAGAGAAGGCCGAGTGATGATGATGTACTGTAATGTGACTCCCCCTCTTCCCTCCTCTCCTCAGGGTTTGACGTGTCCAGCAATGTTCTGGCCGGCTGTGTGTTTGGTATCCCTGTGTCAGGCACTATGGCGCACTCCTTCGTCACCTCCTTCAGCTCTCTGGAGCAGGTGCAGCCCCGCGTGAGTGCCCCCTTTCTGCTCTCCACTGCTCTCTTCTCTGCTCTCCTCTGCTGTCCTCTCCGCTCCTCTGCTCTGCTGTCCTCTGCTGCCTCTCCCCTCCTCTCCTCTCCTCTCTCCTCTCCTGCTGCCTCTCCTCTGCTATCCTCTGCTCTCCTCTCCTCTTTCTTCTCTTACCTTCTCTTCCCTTCCCCTCAGCTCTCATAAGAACATAAGAAAGTGTCCAAACGAGAGGAGGTCATTCGACCCATCATGCTCGTATGGTTTCCATTATTAACAAAGTGATCCAAAAGGATCTAGAGGTGGAAAGAGTACTGAAAAATCCTACTCAAGTAGGAGTAAAAGTACTGGTATAAAAAACTACTCTAGTAAAAGTTAAAAGTAACTCATTTAAAAAGTACTTGGAGTACAAGTTACATAGTTACTTTCATCAAAGCCTTGTCACATGATCTCCAAGCAAACACTAACACTATATATATGTATATACATATTTTTTTCCTCAGTCATGCCCAGCGTGCAGAGATGTGTAACAATAAAGTAACAGTTCTGTTGATTTAAAAATGTGTGTTATTATTACTAGTTCTAAATGGCTGTAGGTGATATTTAAATAAATACATATAAATTAAATCACAATACCAACTTACCTAGAACACATAGAAATGTTGATATAACTGTATTGTTATACCCCGTTTCCACTGGCCACGTTTATCTGCAGCTCAGCGTGGCCGGGCCGGGGTGTTTCCACTGGGGCTCAGCTGCACCTCCGCCAGTGCCGGACTGGTTTCAGCAGCGCAGTTTCTATGGCTGCGTCCCAGATCGCACACTCGTCCCTCGTCCCCTTCCCTTGCGGGGCGGAAGGGCTCCGGTGGCATCTTAAGCGCTGTCTGTCCCTCAGGAGCGAGCGAGGAGCCCAGTCAGCCGTTTGCGCTTCAAAGCCCTTCAGCGCAGTGAACAGAAGCGCGCTGATGCGGAGAGTTTAGCGCTGAATCCAGAACTCTGTGCGCTAAAGGCGGAGACGCGTCAACTGGGAAAATAGAGCAGCGGCGGTGCATATACATGTAATGTTAGCTAGACAGTTGTAGAAATTGTTAAATTATGTATCAAGGAAATAATACGTAGATAGATACAATAAAATGATTATATAATCATGATTTAAATATATGATTAGAAAGTTAAACCAAAACATGTTTTGGAAACTATAATTTAATTAATTACTGAAGTAGTATCCTATACAACTAGGAGGTGATTAACGAACAGTGTATTTCAAAATTATTATTATTACTATTTTAATTACATACAAATACAAGAAAAGACTGCGTAGGTACTTTTTCAGACAAAGGCGCTGAATGCTGACACTGAAGTGAGTCCCATTGTGCGCTTTTATCTTCACCTGCACCCTCCTCACTCGAGTGCACACTCTGTGACGTCAGCACAACGTCACGCAAAGTGTACACTAGTCGAAGGGTGTAGGGAGCGAGTGTGCGATTTGGGACGCAGCCTGGTCCCACACTGGTCTGGTCAGTACTGTGACGTCATGACGCAGCGCGTCTGCATTCTAGGGATGGGCGATACCACTGATTTTCTTTTCGATCCGATACCAAGTAATACCAAGGCTAGTATCCCAATACCAATACCGATACTTTTAAAAGTGTTCTTATGTACATAAAAAGGGGAAATCTTTGTGATTTCTACAGTGAAAATTATATTTGAAAGCCTTTGCATTAGTATTTAACTAAAAATCTTCTCTTTTTGTTTTCTGTTTAATAACAGCAATTATAAAACACAAGTTCAGTTGTTCTGGCTGGCATAAGAGTTATATTCACCAGATCATTCCTGAAGGTATTAGCAACCTGAGCTCTTTACTTTCAAAACAGTAACATGTTATGATATATAATCTGTGTTTTAGAAAGCCTGAGCAATGCATATCAGTTTTTCCACAAAATTGATATAATTAAATATAGAGGCTTTACCGACTGCAGAAATACAAACCACAACCTCACAAAACTGAGCGATTAATACAACTGATCCATCATTACGGTGTCAAAGGTGTTTGTTAAATGAGTCCCATTGCAGTAAAAGCTGACGCCCCGCCATGTTATTGATGTGATTTTTATTTTGCACATTGATAAAGCTGCAGATTTACAGAGAAAACACGCTGACACTGAATTTGTGAAAACTTGTCAGTAAGTTACGGATCCCAGTGTTGTTGTCGTATTTATATACACATATGAGTTTTGCTTAAGAAACTGTCTGTGACTGTCATACTGTGTATTTCATGATATAGATATGTAGTGTCTACACGGACAGATTTAAACCCAGCGCACTGTATTCAATAATGCAACACAATTCATTCTCCCACAGATACATAATAAGGGCGAATATCTGGATACTTAAATTAAGCTATATCGTCAGTGTTAATCGGATCATGATACATGGAGAAGCAACACGGTTATCTACGATGCGCTGCTAAACTAAATAAACTAGGTGAAATTTTAAGTGATGTAATTTGTTTTCTATATTGTTTCAATGTGTCCCGGTTTCTGCTTTTGAATATCTGGTATAACTTATACTATAAGACTGTGTTGATATCGTAAACACATTTCAGCCCAGAGTGTATTGCACTGTAATGTTAGCGGTATTTCAGCCTCCAGTTTAAACACTGAGTCCCAGAGTGCCGAGGGTCCAGATGCGGTTGGACTTGTGTGTCAGTGTCTTCCTGGGGCAGCTGGACCCGCGACACTGAGTGGAGCCGTCACAGCCCGGCCGCTGAGGGCTAGTTTATTGCGGACTGACTAAAACAAATGACAAAACGGAATGCCCATAGACTACAATGTGGAAAACTGAAGGCCGGCTATGTCTCCAAATCCCACACAGGAATCCTGAATGCGATTTCTTTAAAATAACCTCATATAAAACAAGTGGAATGACAGCTGATTTCCATGGAATGACGGGCCTGGAATATCGAAAACGCACTGAAAACAGTGCAAGTTCAACCTTATCTGAAAAAATAAACTGTGTAAATGGGCAACTGTATGTAAAATAATGTGATATCTTGAAACAATTGTAAATAACCCTTAAAAAAATGTCTGCATAGAAATATTAATAATAAAGAATATTATGAAGCAATTAACAGCAATAAAGACATCAGCCTTATGATAATTAACTGATTAACAATTTTTTTGCTTTGCATACTTCAGAAAATTATATTGTTAATCCATTTCTTAATCGTAATTGACATTCAATAAGCAATTTCTATTTTATTGCATTTCAATATTAAAGCAATACATTTTATAAAATCAAATGTGAAGTATTGTGCATTTTTCTGCAGTAGATAAGGTTGGTTTAGTTTTGAAAGTAAATGAGCTAATCAAATGAGAAAGGGCATGGTTCTTTGTTGTAAATGCAAGTGGTATCATGGAGCTTGCCTTTCAACAAACCATACAAGTATTTCATTTGTGAGACCTCCTTTGTAAATCAATGTGTGTGTGTCTCTGTGTGTGAAAACATCCTATTATGTTTTTAGTGTGTTTTCAGCATTCCAGGCCCGTCATTCCATGGAAATCAGCTGTCATTCCACTTTTATGTTTTATATGAGGTTTTTTAAAGAAAGCCTATTCAGGATTTTAGGATTCCTTTGTGGGATTTGGAGATATAGACCGTCCTTCTGTTTTCCCCATTGTAGTCTATGGGCATTCCCATGGGCGTTTTCATATAAATCGGGAATGTCAAATGTCGCATTTTGGGGGGAAAAAGCAGTTTTTAGCATTGGGATTACAAGACATAACTTGTTTTAGATTAAACTGTGTATACTAAGTGAAAAGGGTACCTCTAGGAGTATATCTAGAGCAAGATCTTGAATTATGTGTGGAATTGGCTTCATTATCATGTTTTGTCACGAAGCTCTTCAATTGTTTGCTCATAGGGGTGTAACGATTCCACACATTTTCGATTCGGTTCAATTTTCAATTTTATTTGTTATTTTTCTTCACACACTTGTCTCCAAATTAATAACCTTTTTTGACAAAAATCTAACAATTATTTTAACACTGCCAGCCAGGAAATCAACAATAACAGTATTAACAGTACATTAACAGTAATGGCTTATGAAATGCACATTAATGGACTTTAACTAGTCCTAGATTTGCATGAACAGTTTTTCTGGAGTTTCATGATTGAATTCCAGGGATCGTTAGAAACTCGCTGAGCCGATCAGAGGACAGGCAGACGAGCTAGATCAGTTGCGATTCTTCAGTTGTGTATCAAAACGTGTACACTGTAAATAGTTTAATGAAATGAAAGGATGCTGATCTAATAAGATGCAGCCAAAATGTTGCAATGGACAGATTGTTTTAATTTATCATTGCAGTCATTGTTTTATTAGTACGTACTTGCGATTGGCCTTGGACTTTAAACTGGAGTTTTCATTTTATCTGGTATTGATATCAGAATAAATAATAATTACTGAATGAAGTCCTGTTATCTAGTGACCCCCACACATACAACCCACAGCAGTCAAATCCTCTGAAAACGAGACCAGGTTGAAACGCAAGTTACCACAATACTTTACTAATATGAGCTCAGATCAGCGGTGAGGTTGATCTGCATGAATTAACCTTGAGGCTGTTTCGTTTTATACAGATATAGGTTTATTAAAAATTAAATAGACAACATGTATTTGCAAAGATAAGACAGAGACAAGCAGGGTGGATAATTTTAAGAGTGAGAGAAGATCTGTCCAATACTCAAGTTTTGACTCGAGGCACAAAACAGGTAAAATAACAAACCAGTCTTATGATTACGCTGCCCGTTCCTACAATTCAGATCCCATACACAACTAGGGTTGATGTCATTGTGGTTTACCTAATTCTTGACTAGTACACTAATATACTACCTGTGTGGTTTACTGAGATTCGGTTATGCAGACGTTCGATAGAAGTGAGGGCTGGCAGACTGTGTCGACTGGAGGACGGTTGCAAAGCTTTCAGGTTTTTGGTGGAGAAGTTCTGGTTCCGTTCAGTCTTCCTGGATTTCGTCTCCTTGGTTTCTTCTCCCAGGTTGTTCCACTCCCAATTGTACCACTCCAAATTGGTAGTTCTAACTTTCTGTTTTAATAAATCTAATCTCTTTTCCTTCCAGACTTCTGATTGGTCAGGGTTGGGATAATACAATTGAAATTCGAATCGAAGCAGTATTTGCCATTCCTCTCCTTTGATTCCTACAGAATGTGTATAAGAACATAAGACAGTGTCCAATGGAGAGCAGCCCATTCGCCCCATCGTGCTCGTTTGGTGTCCACTAAGTGATCCAAGGATCCTATCCAGTCTGTTTTTGAATGTTCCCAAATTGTCTCTTCAGCCACATCGCTGGGGAGTTTGTTCAGATTGTGACGCCTCTCTGTGTGAAGAAGTGTCTCCTGTTTTCTGTCTCGAATGCCTTGAAGCCCAATTTCCATTTGTGTCCCCGGGTGCGTGTCCCTGCTGATCTGGAAAAGCTCCTCTGGTTTGATGTGGTCGATGCCTTTCGTGATTTTGAAGACTTGAATCAAGTCCCCACGTAGTCTCCTCTGTTCCAGGGTGAGAAGGTTCAGGTCCTCAGTCTCTCAGTAGGACATTCCCTTCAGACCTGGAATAAGTCTGGTTGCTCTCCTCTGAACTGCCTCTAGAGCAGCGATATCTTTCTTTAAGTGTGGAGCCCAGAACTGTCCACAGTATCCAGATGAGCTCTAACTAGTGCATTGTACAGTCTCCTCTCCTCTCCTCTCTTGGTTTGTGCATTCTTTCCTTTTCTCCTTCTATAACGATTAGTTGACTTGTTATTATGATTATTATCATTATTTTTATTTCTTGGCAGACGCCCTTATCCAATCTCTCGCTCCCCTTCTCCCTGTGCAGACCCTATCTCCGGCCAGGGGGGGCAGGGACCCCGTTGACCTGGTGACCCTGAGCCTGGCCTGGCGGGGGCGTATCTGTGTGGTGCTGGGGGTGGAGCCTGGGCAGGCGTGGCTGGGGGAGCTGGCTGCTTTCCTGTCCTATGCCGTGGCATTTCCAGATCAGTTCCTGGCTGTCATAGACACCTACAGCGTACACAGGTACAGAGAGAGAATGGGGGGACAGAGGAGATCCGAGGATGAAAATCCAGATTTTGGGAACAGTTTACGAATGGCTTGGACACCTCGTTCTCCTGCTCCCTCTCCCCTCATTCACAGCCCCGCCGTGTCTCTCTTCGCAGCAGTGGGCTGGTGAATTTCTGTGCCGTGGCACTGGCCCTATGTGAGCTGCACTACCGGCCGCTGGGAGTGCGTCTGGACAGCGGCGACATCTGCAGGCAGTCGGTGGAAGTGCGCCGTGTCTTCAGAGTCTGCAGTGAGGAGTGTGTATATAATAATAATAACAGTAATGACAGTAGCAGTAATGCTAATAATAGTTTTGGTAATAAATAGTAGCAATAATTACAGTACTTGTACTGTGTCTGTGAGCACCAGAGACACACACACAGACACTATCATACTGACATAGACAGTGGGACAGACTGAGACAGACAGTGAGACAGACCGACACAGGCAGTGGGACAGACTGACAGTGCGACCGTGCTCTGAATCCAGCCTGTGCCTCCCTTTCCCCCCTGCAGGTTTGCTGTGCCATCCCTACTCTCCCTCAGCATTGTCGGAACAAACAACATCACAGAGGACAACTTGAGACAACTGAGCCACACAGTGAGACAGGGAGGGGTGGCCAGGGGACAGACTGAGCGCGGGAGGGACTGAGTGTTGGAGAGGGAGGAAGGGATACACGGACAATGTTTTTTTTCAGAAGTGAACCACAGTTGAAATTACAATTATTCCTCAATCTCTCCCTCTTTCTCTCCATATCCCTCTCTCCCTCTCTCTCTCAGGAAAATGAGATTGATGTAGTTGGGGTGGGGACTCACCTGGTCACCTGCACCCTCCAACCTTCTCTGGGATGTGTATACAAGGTACTGCCCCCCCGTGCCTCACTCATGCCCTCTCTGTCCCGCCCCAGTGCCCCACACGCACTGTCCACCCCACTGCCCCACACTCACTGTCCACCCCACTGCCCCACACTCACTGTCCACCCCAGTGCCCCACACACACTGTGTGTCATCCGCCCCAGTTCCCCACACGCACTTTATGCCTCAGTACCCCACACGCACTCATCTGCCTCAGTGACCCACACGCACTCATCTGCCTCAGTGACCCACACGCACTCTCCGTCTCCTTGCCCCACATGCACTGTATCATCCGCCCCAGTACCCCACAGGCACTTTACGCCCCAGTGCCCCACACGCACTGTCCACCCCAGTGCCCCTTACACACTGCCAACCCCAATGCCCCTCACACACTGTCCACCCCAGTGCCCCATACGCACTGTCAACCCAAGTGCCCCTTACACACTGTCTGCCCCAGTGCCCCACACGCACTGTGTGTCGTCGTCCGCCCCAGTGCCCCACACGCACTGTGTGTCATCAGCCCCAGTGCCCACTTGCCCTGCCAACCCCAGTGCCCCACACGCACTCTCCACCCCAGTTACCCACACGCACCGTCCGCCACAGTGCCCCACACGCACTGTCCGCCCCAGTGCCCCACACGCACTGTCAACCCAAGTGCCCCACACGCACTGTCAACCCAAGTGCCCCACACACACTGTCCGCCCCAGTGCCCCACATGCACTGTCCGCCCCAGTGCCCCACACGCACTGTCAACCCAAGTGCCCCTTACACACTGTCTGCCCCAGTGCCCCACACGCACTGTCAACCCAAGTGCCCCTTACACACTGTCAACCCCAGTGCCCCACACGCACTGTCAACCCAAGTGCCCCTTACACACTGTCAACCCCAGTGCCCCATACGCACTGTACGACCCAGTGCCCCATACACACTGTACGACCCAGTGCCCCACACGCACTATATGTCGTCGTCCGCCCCAGTGCCCCACACACACTGCCAACCCCAGTGCCCCACACACACTATCCGCCCCAGTGCCCCACACGCACTGTCCGTCTCCTTGCCCCACATGCACTGTGTCATCCGCCCCAGTACCCCACAAGCACTTTACGCCCCAGTGCCCCTCACGCACTGTGCGCCCCAGTGCCCCACACGCACTGTCCACCCCAGTGCCCCATAGACACTGCCAACCCCAATGCCCCATACGCACTGTCCGCCCCAGTGCCCCACACGCACTGTCCACCCCAGTGCCCCATAGACACTGCCAACCCCAATGCCCCATACGCACTGTCCGCCCCAGTGCCCCACACGCACTGTGTCATCCACCCCAGTGCCCACTCGCACTGCCAACCCCAGTGCCCCACACGAACTCTCCACCCCAGTTACCCACACGCACTGTACGCCCCAGTGCCCCACACGCACTGTGTGTCATCCGCCCCAGGGCCCCACACGCACTGTGTGTCATCCGCCCCAGTGCCCCACACGCACTGTCCACCCCAGTGCCCCATACGCACTGTGTCATCCGCCCCAGTGCCCACTCGCACTGCCAACCCCAGTGCCCCACACGAACTCTCCACCCCAGTTACCCACACGCACTGTACGCCCCAGTGCCCCACACGCACTGTGTGTCATCCGCCCCAGTGCCCCACTCGCACTGTGTGTCATCCGCCCCAGTGCCCCACACACACTGTCCGCCCCAGTGCCCCACACGCACTGTCCGCCCCAGTGCCCCACACGCACTGTCCGTCTCCTTGCCCCACACGCACTGTCCGTCTCCATGCCCCACATGCACTGTCTACCCCAGTGCCCCATACACACTGTCTGCCTCAATGCCCCACACGCAATGTCTGCCCCAGTGCCCCATACACACTGTCTGCCTCAATGCCCCTCACGCACTGTCCGCCCCAGTGCCCCACACGCACTGCCAACCCCAGTACCCCATACTCACTGCACGCCCCAGTGCCCCACACGCACTGTCATCCTCCCCAGTGCCCCACACGCACTGTCCGCCCCAGTGCCCCACACGCACTGTCCGCCCCAGTGCCCCACATGCACTGTCCGCCCCAGTGCCCCATACCCACTGTCCGCCCCAGTGCCCCACACGCACTGTGAACCCCAGTGCCCCACACGCACTGACTGCCCCAGTGCCCCACACGCACAATGTGTCGTCGTCCGCCCCAGTGCCCCACACACACTGCCAACCCCAGTGCCCCACACACACTATCCGCCCCAGTGCCCCACACGCACTGTCCGTCTCCTTGCCCCACACTGTCTGGCCCCGCCCTATGTGGAAACTACTCTTTTCTTTCTTTCTCTCTCTCGCCGCAGCTGGTGGAGGTGAGCGGACGACCCAGGATGAAGCTCAGTGAGGATCCTGAGAAGAGCACCCTGCCTGGCAGGAAGAGCGTCTACCGACTGTACAGCCCTGAGGGTGAGTGCTGTGCTGAGCTGCTGTACTGCACTGTACTTCACTCTACTGCACTGCGATACTGCACTGACTGTACAGACTCTAGCCCTGTGTTTCACTCAGTAACCAAGCCTTCTGCCCCTTCTGTGCTTAGGGCACCCATTCGTGGACCTGCTGTGCTTGTGGGGCGAGGGACCCCCCCAGTCCGGGCTAGGGCTGCGGTGCCATCCTCTGGGGGGGGGGCAGGGGGTCCTGACCGTCACACCCACTAGGGTGGAGGAGCTCCTGCAGGACTGCTTCACACAGGGACAGGTGAGGGAGCCGAGGGACGGGGGCCTCTCTCTGTGTCTTCGTGTCAGTGTTTTTGTCTCCAAGTCTCGAAAAATCCATCCTACTCAGACTTGCACACCCCCTTCTCTCCCCCTCTCTCTATCTGTGTCAGGTGACCCAGCCGCTGCCCACCGTGGCGCAACTGCGGGAGCGAGTGCAGGTCTCTGTGAACGCCCTGCACCCCAGACACACCCAGCTGAGCGCACCGGACACTTACACTGTGAGAGGGGGAGGGTGTGGAGAGGAAGGGAGGGTGTAGTTTGCCCATGTGCAGAGACGGAGGGAGGGATTAGGGAGAGGGAGGGAGAGGGAGAGGGAGAGATGAAGAGGGGGATGGATTGAGTGGGGGAGAGAGGGGCAGAGGGTTGTGGAATATGCAGTAAGTCTGAATATGTCTGATCCCCCTCTCTCACTCTCACTCTCTCTCTCTCTCTCTCACAGGTGGCCGTGTCTGAGAGACTCCATGCTCTGATCACAGAGTGCACATCCTGCAACAGCACTGCTGGACACACTGACTCACTACCATCCTGATAGATACACACACACACACACACACACACACAATCTCTCAAACTGATAGACACACACACACACACAATCTCTCAAACTGATAGACACACACACACACACACACACACACACAATCTCTCAAACTGATAGACACACACACACACACACACACACACAATCTCTCAAACTGATAGACACACACACACACACAATCTCTCAAACTGATAGACACACACACACACACACACAATCTCTCAAACTGATAGACACACACACACACACACACACAATCTCTCAAACTGATAGACACACACACACACACACACACACACAATCTCTCAAACTGATAGACACACACACACACACACAATCTCTCAAACTGATAGACACACACACACACACACACACAATCTCTCAAACTGATAGACACACACACACACAATCTCTCAAACTGATAGACACACACACACACACACAATCTCTCAAACTGATAGACACACACACACACACACACACACAATCTCTCAAACTGATAGACACACACACACACACAATCTCTCAAACTGATAGACACACACACACACACACACACACAATCTCTCAAACTGATAGACACACACACACACACACACACAATCTCTCAAACTGATAGACACACACACACACACACACACACAATCTCTCAAACTGATAGACACACACACACACACAATCTCTCAAACTGATAGACACACACACACACACACACACAATCTCTCAAACTGATAGACACACACACACACACAATCTCTCAAACTGATAGACACACACACACACACACACAATCTCTCAAACTGATAGACACACACACACACACACACACACAATCTCTCAAACTGATAGACACACACACACACACAATCTCTCAAACTGATAGACACACACACACACACACACACACAATCTCTCAAACTGATAGACACACACACACACACAATCTCTCAAACTGATAGACACACACACACGGACAGACACACACACACTGACTGCTCAATACCTCGCCCGCTGCCCTACAGGGTGTCAGCTGTGATCTGCTGCTCTTGTTTAAGTGTTTTTACAGTAAACTCATTTCGTACACTGGCCCAGGCCCTGTGTGTGTTTTGTTGCCGTTCACTCCTGTGTGGAGTTGTGTTGAGGTGTGCGCAAACACAAGTGCAGGTGTGGGTAGTAACAGCTGTAGGGTACAATAGTGCAATAGTTGATAATAAAAATGGGACGGTACGTCAGCCTGGGGAGTTGTGTACAAACCCCAGTCACGGCAGAGATGTAACCTGTCTTTGCTCTCTGTTGTTATCCTTGTGCGGGTGCCGTCTACAGAAGCTCCCCTCCCTCAGCACGAGGACAGCGCGGCACTGTTTCATTAAACTCGCATACAGACACATTCTACCAGTCATTCTTTTCAACAGTTTCTAGGGCAGATAGAATACGTTATAAACACTGCACTACCAAAGCAATGGCAAGTTTTGAAAAAAAAACAAATATTTTAAAGGAATATTTCCTATTAGAATATCATTTTGTAAATCAGAGCAGTGTATCATTAAGCATTGTTAAAAGTTGCTAATTTGAGGCTAACAGAAAAATCACATATCCTCCTACACTCCTACCACCAAAAAAGGAAATACGCCCTTCATTTTAAAACTGTGATAGTTATCCATTAAGATAATTATTATAATAGATTGTTATTATGATAGCTTTGCGAAGTTATAAATTATCAATACAATTAATTCTCAGTGGGATGATTATATTCTGTACTTTTATATGATATATAACACTGTTTAACTCTCCCTCTTTGACAAAGCTGGTGCCCAGCTGGTGATTCCCTATGGAGAGAAGGCCGAAGGCCAGCACTAGACTCACAGAGTGTGAAAGTTGCATCCTTACAGCTCTGAAACAGTCGTCTCAATGCCAGGCTTGAGTTTCAATACACTTTTAGAACATCAGAATCTTGATGTCATGATGACCTCACAAAGGCCAAGCATTCCGTGAGTTGTACAGCATGAAGATGACATCATAGTCGGGATAAACAGGAAGAGATGGTTTTCTGTTTGTTGGATAAAGGTTTTAATGTTAAAGAAATATATGTGTACCATCTTCAGAAGTGTGTAGAACATCATTATAAACTGACTGAAAACATAAATGTACCTGTATATGCATCTGAAATGTACAAAATGGAAGTTGGAAAACAGACCAGCAAGAGGAGAGCATATGAACATCCTGACCACTCAGTGCGTAGCTCTGTAACTGCCCCCAGGCCTGTCCGCAGCCCACAGCAGGCAGCCTCACTCACACACTCTCATCAGCGCCCCTCTCTCGGGGGGCAGTGCAGCTGGCTGTTATTGGCTGTTGGCTCGGGGTGTCTGCTCACGCCCCACTCACATCTGGAGTGGATCAGGCATAGCAAGGCGATGATGTCAGCAGCCAGCCACCCCCTCCCCAGCACCCCACTGACCCCTACAGCCCCGTGTGTTTTCCCCCACCCCCCGTCGCCATCTCAAGGATTCATTCCAAACTGTTCCATCAGCGTGTCAGTTGTATCAATATTGCCAAGAATTCTACAGGAACATCGTACCCCTTTCTCTGCCTTTAACTGTCCCCCTCCCTTCCTCTGACACTCTCCACACTGACACACTCCCAGTGACACTCTCCACACTGACACTCTCCACACTGACACACTCCCAGTGACACTCTCCACACTGACACTCTCCACACTGACACACTCCCAGTGACACTCTCCACACTGACACTCTCCACACTGACACACTCCCAGTGACACACTCCACACTGACACACTCCCAGTGACACACTCCACACTGACACTCTCCACACTGACACACTCCCAGTGACACTCTCCACACTGACACACTCCCAGTGACACACTCCACACTGACACTCTCCACACTGACACACTCCCAGTGACACACTCCACACTGACACACTCCCAGTGACACTCTCCACACTGACACTCTCCACACTGACACTCTCCACACTGACACACTCCCAGTGACACACTCCACACTGACACACTCCCAGTGACACACTCCACACTGACACTCTCCACACTGACACACTCCCAGTGACACACTCCACACTGACACACTCCCAGTGACACTCTCCACACTGACACACTCCACACTGACACACTCCCAGTGACACTCTCCACACTGACACTCTCCACACTGACACACTCCCAGTGACACACTCCACACTGACACACTCCCAGTGACACTCTCCACACTGACACTCTCCACACTGACACACTCCCAGTGACACTCTCCACACTGACACACTCCCAGTGACACTCTCCACACTGACACTCTCCACACTGACACACTCCCAGTGACACACTCCACACTGACACACTCCACACTGACACTCTCCACACTGACACACTCCCAGTGACACACTCCACACTGACACTCTCCACACTGACACACTCCCAGTGACACACTCCACACTGACACACTCCCAGTGACACTCTCCACACTGACACACTCCCAGTGACACTCTCCACACTGACACTCTCCACACTGACACACTCCCAGTGACACTCTCCACACTGACACTCTCCACACTGACACACTCCCAGTGACACTCTCCACACTGACACACTCCCAGTGACACTCTCCACACTGACACTCTCCACACTGACACACTCCCAGTGACACTCTCCACACTGACACTCTCCACACTGACACACTCCCAGTGACACACTCCACACTGACACACTCCCAGTGACACTCTCCACACTGACACTCTCCACACTGACACACTCCCAGTGACACTCTCCACACTGACACACTCCCAGTGACACTCTCCACACTGACACTCTCCACACTGACACACTCCCAGTGACACACTCCACACTGACACACTCCACACTGACACTCTCCACACTGACACACTCCCAGTGACACACTCCACACTGACACTCTCCACACTGACACACTCCCAGTGACACACTCCACACTGACACACTCCCAGTGACACTCTCCACACTGACACACTCCACACTGACACACTCCCAGTGACACTCTCCACACTGACACTCTCCACACTGACACACTCCCAGTGACACTCTCCACACTGACACACTCCCAGTGACACACTCCCAGTGACACACTCCACACTGACACACTCCCACTGACACACTCCCAGTGACACTCTCCACACTGACACACTCCCAGTGACACTCTCCACACTGACACTCTCCACACTGACACACTCCCAGTGACACTCTCCACACTGACACACTCCCAGTGACACTCTCCACACTGACACTCTCCACACTGACACACTCCCAGTGACACTCTCCACACTGACACACTACACTCTCCAACTCTGACACACCCTCACATTGACACTCCCTGACTGACACACTTCTAGTTACACACTGACAAACTCCTGTAACATTGGCAGGGAAATTCTATTTTAGACAAACATATGTACAGATAGCTCAACCGCTGCACAGGTACACATGCACATATGTATAAATACACAGTGCGTGTGCAGCAGTAGTTATTAGGCATTAGGCAGCAGGTGGCGCAGTTCACCCGCAACCCGTGTGTGTCTGCGCGTCTCTGCACTTTGCTGCCTCTGCCTGTTATTTTCCTCTCTCTCTCTCGTTCTGCATCTTGCGCGCACACACACACACTGACAGAGACAGACAGACAGACACACACACACACACACACACACACACACTGACAGAGACAGACAGACAGACACACACACACACACACACACACACACACTGACAGAGACAGACAGACAGACACACACACACTGACAGAGACAGACAGACAGACACACACACTGACAGAGACAGACAGACAGACAGACACACACACACACACTGACAGAGACAGACAGACACACACACACACTGACAGAGACAGACAGACAGACACACACACACTGACAGAGACAGACAGACAGACACACACACTGACAGAGACAGACAGACAGACACACACACACACACACACTGACAGAGACAGACAGACAGACACACACACACACACACACTGACAGAGACAGACAGACAGACACACACACACACACACACACACACACACACACACACACTGACAGAGACAGACAGACAGACACACACACACACACACACACTGACAGAGACAGACAGACAGACACACGCACACACACACTGACAGAGACAGACAGACACACACACACACACACACACATACACTGACAGAGACAGACAGACAGACACACACACTGACAGAGACAGACAGATAGACACACACACTCTGACACAGAGACAGACAGACAGACAGACAGACACACACACACACACACACTGACAGAGACAGACAGACAGACACACACACTGACAGAGACAGACAGACAGACACACACACACACTGACAGAGACAGACAGACAGACACACACACACACACACATACACTGACAGAGACAGACAGACAGACACACACACTGACAGAGACAGACAGACACACACACACACTGACAGAGACAGACAGATAGACACACACACTCTGACACAGAGACAGACAGACAGACAGACACACACACACACACACACTGACAGAGACAGACAGACAGACACACACACTGACAGAGACAGACAGACAGACACACACACACACACACATACACTGACAGAGACAGACAGACAGACACACACACTGACAGAGACAGACAGACAGACACACACACTGACAGAGACAGACAGACAGACACACACACACACACACACACACACACACACTGACAGAGACAGACAGACAGACACACACACACACACACACACACTGACAGAGACAGACAGACACACACACACACTGACAGAGACAGACAGACAGACACACACACACACACACACACACACTGACAGAGACAGACAGACAGACACACACACACTGACAGAGACAGACAGACACACACACACACTGACAGAGACAGACAGACAGACACACACACTGACAGAGACAGACAGATAGACACACACACTCTGACACAGAGACAGACAGACAGACAGACACACACACACACACACACTGACAGAGACAGACAGACAGACACACACACACACACACATACACTGACAGAGACAGACAGACAGACACACACACTGACAGAGACAGACAGACACACACACACACTGACAGAGACAGACAGATAGACACACACACTCTGACACAGAGACAGACAGACAGACAGACACACACACACACACACACTGACAGAGACAGACAGACACACACACACACTGACAGAGACAGACAGACAGACACACACACACACACACACACACACACACTGACAGAGACAGACAGACAGACACACACACACTGACAGAGACAGACAGACACACACACACACTGACAGAGACAGACAGACAGACACACACACTCTGACACAGAGACAGACAGACAGACAGACACACACACACACTGACAGAGACAGACAGATAGACACACACACACACACTGACAGAGACAGACAGACAGACACACACACACACACTGACAGAGACAGACAGACACACACACACACACACACACACACACACTGACACAGAGACACACACACACACACACTGACACAGAGACAGACAGACAGACACACACACACACACACTGACACACACACTGACACAAAGACACAGACAGACACACACCGACACAGACAGACAGACAGACAGACAGACAGACACACACTGACACAGACAGACACACACACTGACACAGACAGACAGACACAGACACACACACACACACACTGACTGACACAGAGACAGACAGACACACACACACACAGAGACAGACAGACACACACACACACAGAGACAGACAGACACACACACACACTGACTGACAGACACACACACTGACACACACACACTGACTGACACACACACACACTGACACACACACACTGACACAGAGACAGACAGACAGACAGACACACAGAGACAGACAGACAGACACACACTGACACAGAGACAGACAGACAGACAGACACACACACACACACTGACACAGAGACAGACAGACAGACACACACACACTGACACAGACAGACACACACACAGAGACAGACAGACAGACACACACACACACACACACTGACAGAGACAGACAGACAGACACACACACTGACAGAGACAGACAGACAGACACACACACACACTGACAGAGACAGACAGACAGACACACACACACACACACATACACTGACAGAGACAGACAGACAGACACACACACTGACAGAGACAGACAGACACACACACACACTGACAGAGA
>NC_089851.1:1375000-1377500 GCF_036373705.1 Amia ocellicauda | reverse complement strand
CACACATACACTGACAGAGACAGACAGACAGACACACACACTGACAGAGACAGACAGACACACACACACACACACACTGACAGAGACAGACAGACACACACACACACTGACAGAGACAGACAGACAGACACACACACACACACACTGACAGAGACAGACAGACAGACACACACACACTGACAGAGACAGACAGACACACACACACACTGACAGAGACAGACAGACAGACACACACACTGACAGAGACAGACAGATAGACACACACACTCTGACACAGAGACAGACAGACAGACAGACACACACACACACACACACTGACAGAGACAGACAGACAGACACACACACACACACACATACACTGACAGAGACAGACAGACAGACACACACACTGACAGAGACAGACAGACACACACACACACTGACAGAGACAGACAGATAGACACACACACTCTGACACAGAGACAGACAGACAGACAGACACACACACACACACACACTGACAGAGACAGACAGACACACACACACACTGACAGAGACAGACAGACAGACACACACACACACACACACACACACACACTGACAGAGACAGACAGACAGACACACACACACTGACAGAGACAGACAGACACACACACACACTGACAGAGACAGACAGACAGACACACACACTCTGACACAGAGACAGACAGACAGACAGACACACACACACACTGACAGAGACAGACAGATAGACACACACACACACACTGACAGAGACAGACAGACAGACACACACACACACACTGACAGAGACAGACAGACAGACACACACACACACACACACACACACACACTGACACAGAGACACACACACACACACACTGACACAGAGACAGACAGACAGACACACACACACACACACTGACACACACACTGACACAAAGACACAGACAGACACACACCGACACAGACAGACAGACAGACAGACAGACAGACACACACTGACACAGACAGACACACACACTGACACAGACAGACAGACACAGACACACACACACACACTGACTGACACAGAGACAGACAGACACACACACACACAGAGACAGACAGACACACACACACACAGAGACAGACAGACACACACACACACTGACTGACAGACACACACACTGACACACACACACTGACTGACACACACACACACTGACACACACACACTGACACAGAGACAGACAGACAGACAGACACACAGAGACAGACAGACAGACACACACTGACACAGAGACAGACAGACAGACAGACACACACACACACACTGACACAGAGACAGACAGACAGACACACACACACTGACACAGACAGACACACACACAGAGACAGACAGACAGACACACACACACACACACACTGACAGAGACAGACAGACAGACACACACACTGACAGAGACAGACAGACAGACACACACACACACTGACAGAGACAGACAGACAGACACACACACACACACACATACACTGACAGAGACAGACAGACAGACACACACACTGACAGAGACAGACAGACACACACACACACTGACAGAGACAGACAGATAGACACACACACTCTGACACAGAGACAGACAGACAGACAGACACACACACACACACACACTGACAGAGACAGACAGACAGACACACACACTGACAGAGACAGACAGACAGACACACACACACACACACACACATACACTGACAGAGACAGACAGACAGACACACACACTGACAGAGACAGACAGACAGACACACACACTGACAGAGACAGACAGACAGACACACACACACACAAACACTGACAGAGACAGACAGACAGACACACACACACACACACTGACAGAGACAGACAGACAGACACACACACACACACACACACACACACACTGACAGAGACAGACAGACAGACACACGCACACACACTGACAGAGACAGACAGACAGACACACACACACACACACATACACTGACAGAGACAGACAGACAGACACACACACTGACAGAGACAGACAGACACACACACACACACACACTGACAGAGACAGACAGACACACACACACACTGACAGAGACAGACAGATAGACACACACACTGACAGAGACAGACAGACAGACACACACACACACACACACACACACACTGACAGAGACAGACAGACAGACACACACACACTGACAGAGACAGACAGACACACACACACACTGACAGAGACAGACAGATAGACACACACACTCTGACACAGAGACAGACAGACAGACAGACACACACACACACACACACTGACAGAGACAGACAGACACACACACACACACACACTGACAGAGACAGACAGACAGACACACACACACACACACATACACTGACAGAGACAGACAGACACACACACACTGACAGAGACAGACAGATAGACACACACACTCTGACACAGAGACAGACAGACAGACAGACACACACACACACACACACTGACAGAGACAGACAGACACA